>NW_024062862.1:1477500-1549336 GCF_006381635.1 Hibiscus syriacus | reverse complement strand
CTTCAAGTGAACGGCGTGAAAAGACGTCGGCATAAGTATATGTATATATTTTTATTTTTCTTAAGTTTTCTTATTATTAGAAGAACGTGTCACCCACGCCTCGATATGCTGTTTTACAAAAAAGACATATATTAGTGACTACATAAATTTAAAAAAAAAATTAATCAAATTGAAATAAGAAAATATAAGACTTACCCCCCATCGAAAAGCCATTGTCTTCGACCCCTAATAATACGCCCCACCAAGACCGATCAAGCAACACATAGATATCATCGGTGAGCTTGCATATGTCAGTGAAACACCCCTGGCTTGCTCATGTAGATAAAAACAACGCGGTCTTAGCCCAAAGGGTGTATCCAGAATTGTGTCCGGTAGTTGTTCCCTCTCCTCTTCAGATACCGGTATGGTACTGGCGGTAACTCATACGAGAGCCAACTTGAATCCATCATGTCCGGCACGTCAGAGGGTTTCTCAAGAAGCCTACATATGACGCCATGTGAATCGGGCTCTTGAATGGTGGGAGGGACCTCTTCAATGATGACAGTGGCCTCTGAACGGTGGGAGGGGACTCTCGGGATGATAGGGGGGCCTCTTCAACGATAGGAGTGGACTCTTGAGGGATGACAGGCGAGTCGGGCTTCTTCTTGCGGTTGTCTTCGCACTATTGGGGTGTACGGAGACTTAATAGCAGTGCACGCTGTCTGATGCGTGAACTCCGTCGTGCAAGCATAACCCGACGTAAAGCATCCACTCTATCGGGCCGCTAAATAATTAATACAAAATCAGTAAATAAACAGCTATATTAACAGTGAAAACAAAGACAAATATGTTTCAAACTTGCATTGTATCACCCAAGTCATTATTCTATCATAGTTCACAAAATGCATCAGATAACAAAGAAAAATATGTTTCAACTAATACCCTGAAGTTAGTATTTGTCTTTGTTTTGTCTATTGGTTGAAGTAATGCAATCCATTCAAGTTTCAATTTGCAGAAGAAGAAATAGTTACTTTCGCACACGAAACTAAAATCGCAACGCGAAACCAAAATCGCAACGCGAAATGAAAATCGCAACGACAGAATCGCAATGCGAAATGAAAATCGCAACGAAAGAATCGCAACGCGAAATGAAAATCGCAATGCGATTTTGGTTTCGCGTTGCGATCTTGTCGTTGCGATTTGGTTTCGCGTTGCGATTCTGTCGTTGCGATTTTCATTTCGCGTTGCGATTTTGTTTCGCGTTGCGATTTTAACTTTCGTGTTGCGAAAGTAAACTATTTCTTCTTCTGCAAATTGAAACTTGAATGATGCATTACTTCAACCAAAAGACAAAACAAAGACAAATACTATTTCACAGTGTTAAAGAATACAAAGTTTAGCAGAATTGGCAGCAACGAACAAATTACTTTCAACCAAAAGACAAAACAAAGACAAATACTTTCACAGTGTTAAAGATACACAGTTTAGCAGAATTGGCAGCAACCGAACAAATTTACTTTCAACCAAAAGACAAAAACAAAGACAAATACTATTTCACAGTGTTAAAGAATACACAGTTTTGCAGAATGGCAGCAACCGAACAAATTTACTTTCAACCAAAAGACAAAACAAAGACAAATACTATTTCACAGTGTTAAAGAATACACAGTTTAGCAGAATTGGCAGCAACCGAACAAATTTACTTTCAACCAAAAGACAAAACAAAGACAAATACTATTTCACAGTGTTAAAGAATACACAGTTTAGCAGAATTGGCAGCAACCGAATAAATTTACTAAGCAATCTAAGTGAAATGGCTAATCTAAGTGAAATTACGAGTAAATTTATCATTAAGTTAAATATGGAAAATCTTAAACTTACCTCGTTGCGTAGAGTATGAACCTCATTCTGCAACGATACTATCATCTCACGTAGAGCGGCAACCTCACCACGTAAAGTTGACACCTCCACACGCCATGCACCATCGTTATCGCGTAGAGTACCGATCTCCTCACGCAAGGCATTGACCTCATCACGTAACTCCCTTGACTCATCCCGTTGAGGTGGAGGTGGAGAACAGGGAGATAGGAGTCGTGGCATCTTTGCCGGTCGCCTATCATGAGGTGATGGTGGAGAAGAGGCTCGATGATGTGACGGGATAGGTGATGGCTCTCGTTCTAGAGGTGTATAGTCGGGTCTATCGGGTGATGGCTCTAGGTGAGGTGATGGCTCTCGAATTGGAGGAAGTGGATGCTGCTCATCATCCGTGCCATCAAAAAAACTCTGACTAGCTTGCCACCAATCAGTGGCAGCTCTTCCTCCGTGGTGTCAGTCTTTGTAATGGAATGTTGGCCTCCTAAATATAAAAACTCAAACAAAGTTAAACGTCTACTATTATAACTAGTTTATATATTATATGAAAGTATTTGTGTTAACTTACATTATTTATTGTCGCATATGGTATTAAGTCTTCCCAATCCAACAGAGTTTTCCTCTTCCAGGAAATAGCCCTGGGAATATCATTTGACGTTTTTATATGTACGCATGCTGGGGAAAGCCTCGAATATCCAAATCTACAAACAATATATAACAAAATTAGTAATTGTTAAATAATTAATTATAATTTAGAAACATATATAGAAATTCTTACCTTAAAGGCCCAAACAAAGCCTGACAAAGTGTATTTGGACCCATCGCCCCGCAAACTTTTGCGGTCATCAAAGGCAGACGACAACTTAGTCCAGGTAGCTTTCATATATACGAACCCCACGGAAACAGATTCCATGCATTCAGGTCCTCTAAATATTTAGCTCCCGATGAATAGTTTGTCTGGCCTCTCTGCCTAAAAAGCCGGCATACACAAGTAGTAGAAGGCATACTCGGACAACATCGACGTCATCCATCCGAGTGAAACCAGCTTTCTTATTAAACAATTTCTTCAGGTCGTCGACATGTAGGTTCGGCTTCTCCATTGACTCATCCGGAAAAACCCGGGATAACCATGATGGGCGGGCGATATGACGAGTGTACCGGCCTACATCATCGTGTCCGAATCGTAGACCAGTGATTAAGCAGAACTCCTTCCGCCCAAAGCAAGTATACGCTGGTGGAAAATGAAACCATATCTCTTCCTCACCACGTTGTATACGTCGGGTAGATTTGATGTCATGGTCTGAAGCCACAAATGGGTCAAATTAGCATCTCCACCCGGATGCTGTACTCTCAGCCATGGCCCGAAGCAGGTTTCCTCAAACAATTGTCTTTGAGCAGGTGAAAGCTTCGAAGCAATTGTAGTGGCCAGGCTGACTTTATTTCTCAAGGTCAATTGAGCCGAAAAAAATTTCTACAAAAACAATAAACATACCAAGTTAGATATACCAAAAACTACACTGTGAATATATACCAAAAACAATAAACATAAAAAGTAGTAGTTTATTCTTGAAACTAAAATTTGCAACACTGTTTTGTCTTTTGGTTGAAATGAAAATCGCAACGAGAGAATCGCAACGCGAAATGACAATCGCAACGAGAGAATCGCAACGCGAAATGAAAATCGCAACGAGAGAATCGCAACGCGAAATAAAAATCGCAATGCGATTTTGGTTTCGCGTTGCGATTCTCTCGTTGCGATTTTCATTTCGCGTTGCGATTATCTCGTTGCGATTGTCATTTCGCGTTGCGACAGTCATTCTCTCGTTGCGATTTTCATTTATCTCGTTGCGACTCTTCTGCAAATTGAAACTTGAATGGATTGCATTACTTCAACCAAAAGACAGAACAAAGACAAAGACAAATACTAACTTGAAAATCGCAACGAGAGAATAGCACGCGAAATGAAAATCGCAACGAGAGAATCGTAACGCGAAATGAAATCTAAGTGAAATGGTTAATCTATTATTGAGATGACCAGTAAACTTATCATCAGTTTCAATATGAAAAACCTACAATAATGCAAACATTTCAAAATAAAAATAATTAAAAAAACAACCCTCGGAGGTGATTTTCCATTTTGAATATTGTGAGGGATTCTGACCGTGAATGGTTGTGAGGGATTTCGCCGGAGATGGGGACGGAAATCTTCAGAGATGGGGACGGATTTCTTCGCCGTAGAGAGTGAGAGATGGAGATGGGACTGAGTTGTGATTTTAGGTTTTAGGTTATGAGTTGCGATTACGGGATTTTGTCTTAATATTCGTTTTTGTAATTTGAAAATAAATACGCGTAGCGATTATAATGGCGCTTTAAATATCGCGTTGCGATTTACGGATACGCGTTGCGATTTTATGTATTATCGTTGCGATTTACCGATACGCGTTGCGATATACGGATACGCATTGCGATTTACCATACGCGTTGCGATTACGGATACACGTTGCGATTTACGGATACGCATTGCGATTTATGTGTTCGCGTTGCGATTTTCATATTTGCGTTGCGATTTTGGAAAATCGCAATGCGAATTGACTATCGCATTGCGATTTTCAAGAATCGCGTTGCGATTTTGGAAACTGATTTGCGATTCTGGGGATCGCGTTGCGATTTTTATTTCGCGTTGCGATTTGTTGGTCATTTTGGCAAATCCAAAAAAAGTTGGTTAAAATCGTATATTATAACTTTTTTTGGTCACTGAGGCGATTTTCTCTTTTTGCAAATCCAAAAAAAGATGGTTAAAATCGTATATTATAAGGCATTTTCGGTCACTGAAGTTATTTTCTCTAATATTAAATCTATGTAAAACTAAAAGAATTTTATATTGTGTAACAGGATCATATCTCTATATATATAAACTATCTAATTTGTTGAAATTTGAATTTATCAAGTAATCTTAATAATAAAAAGAAATATTGTTTTCTATAAAAAAATCTAAATTCAAAGATATGTGTTTATAAAATATGTGTACGTTATCAATTAATTAAAAAAATTTAAATAAAATTACTTATTTACCATCGCTCTAGATTTATCTTCTTTATGTTGTTGTTGAAATTGTCATCGTTAAATATGACATCATCTTTTTAATTTAATATTCTCTATCAGGAACCGATCATAATATTTTTTGATATAACACCCTTTGCAGTAAGGCGCGCCTCCTGCAGCGCGCTATACGTTGATTTGACGCCACGTGGGGTAAGGCGTACCCCCTGCGGCGCGCCTTATGCTGACATGGATACACGTGTGTATGGCGCGGGGCAGGGGCAGCGCCATACGCCACGTAAGATATAACGCGAGGTAGGGGCACGCTATTCAATTATCTCAATTATCAAACATGCATTCCCAAACTTTTCGGCTTTAAGGCATCTTCTCTCGGCTATAAATAGTCGTCTCCCGTAAACTCTCTCACCAACATCCTTTGAATCAGTAAATAACATCCGACAATCATTTTATATTTGATTCAAAAGTTTGCTCGATCTTTCGTTATAAGGTTATTTTGTTATAATATTATTTTATAGTTATATGATTATTTGAAAAAAATATATACTAATTGTTTTCAATTAATTTATGTGTTTGTAGAATTAGAAAGTGAGGCATACGTCGAAATATTTTTGCGGTGCAGGTAATAATATAAAATATTATTTAAATTATTTACGTTTATGTGTAAAAAATTTATTCTGTTATATTTTTGGTCATATATTATTTATTTAATTAGGTTTGTTTCAGTTGTTTTTTGCAAATATAATACTGTTACACTTTTAAACTCTAAGAATGACGCGACTTTCAGCTATTGTTTATTATGATGAAGAAATTTGAGAAGAAAAACGTGTGTATTTTCGTATCAAATGAGCGTGTTAAAATATCATTCAAGAGAAACATAACTCTTGAGGAGCTGATAACGAAGATTTCGAGGAATGTTTATGTTGGAAGTAGTAGAAGAATGTCGTCGTTACAGTACAGATTTCCAACATCATTGTTGCCATTAATTTATACAGCGTTTCGAACTATCGAATAATGATGATGTTGAAATGATGGCTGATTTTCAAAGTAATTATTCATACAGCGATATTGAGATGTATGCAAAGTTTGTTCAAGTGCGTGCTGTTCGGGGTCTGCCATTAAGCTCACACTATGGGATGGCTGAACAAGTTGATCAAGTTGACAGCCCGACTATAGTAATGTGTAATAATTTAATGCCATAATGGGAAATCCACATCATGGTGTTGGCACATCAACTTCAATGGGGAGACATTCATCCGCAACTCCTTACGATATGCACCGAGGTGGGTCCACGAACAATCTGTATGGCAACATCGCGTCCAGTTCGAGGGGAAGGCATTCATCTGTAAATTTCTTTGACCTTAATATGGAGATGCCATCGATGCAACAATCTGTGCAGTTTCCATTTGACACGATGGCTTCAAGCTCTAGGGGGAGGCATTCGACTGCGAGCTTTTTCGATCTCAATCCAGATATGCCTTATAGTTCAAGGGGAATACGTGCCAATAGTAGGTTCTTCGACCTAAATGTGAAGAGCATGGAGGAACCATCATATCCACCAGAAGAACCGCTTCGTGAGCCTGGTACGGATGGTGCTGAGACTGGACTATTCATTCACCCAGAATCACTACAATTTAACTCCGATGGTGATGATGATGTAGATGAAGTTCCAGCAAATGTGGCATAAACTGACCCTCCAGTACACATGTATGAAGCTGATTATGATGCAATTTACAAGCCAAAATTTACGAATATGCCTCATCTCGGTGACAATAGATATTACTCATCAATAAATAATGGTGAGTTATCTTTAGGCATAGAGTTTTCAAGCAAGGAAGAAGCGATGATGGCTATAAAAAATTACAATATCCGTAATTTTGTTCAGTCCAGAGTCGATTGCTCTACGACCGAAAAATATGTATGATACTGTGCCGACGCAAAAACGGATGCAATTAGATGGTTCACGTATCGAAGAGGAAGAGGAAAAAGAACAGATGGGAACTAACAGTATACAACGGTCCTCACACATGTTGTGCTGGAGGGGTCAACCAATATCATCCCAACTTGGACTCTGAAGTGATATGCCAAGCCACCATGCCCATGGTAAAAACAAGCTCTCATATAGTTGTTGCAGTGTTGATTTCAGCTATACAATCGCAGTATGAGTACAATGTCTCATATAAAAAAGCTTGGTTGACAAAACAAAATGCCATTGTCAAACTTCATGGCGAATGGGATGCATCTTACAACGAACTTCCAGGTTGGTTTAGGCTAGTGCGGACGTTGAATCCTGGGATAATTGTGGACTTTGAAACCTCCTATGCATACCATAATGATCGAGTTCTACGTGACCGATGCCAATTCTACCGGGTTTTTTGGACTTACCCACAATGCGTTAATGTTGTCAAATATTGTAAGCTTGTGGTCCAGATCGACGGGACTTTCTTGTATGAAAAATACAAGCAAGTTTATTATTGACAGTTGTCCAAGATGACAATCGCAATATTCTCCCAGTTGATTTTTCTATTGTTGAAGGAGAAGATATAGATTATTGGGCTTTTTTCCTCCGAAACTTACGTGCACATATTATCACGAGGGAGAAAATCTGTGTTATTTCAGATCGCGGAGTTGGGATCAAAGCAGCAATGGAGTCTTTGGGTCCAATGTGGCAACCACCCTTTGTCCAACATAGGTATTGTCTCCGACACATTGTTGCGAACTACCATGGAAGGTACAAGAAGAATGATAGTGTCAATTAATTGTGCGCATTGGTAAGTGAAAGCAAGTTAGTAAGTTATACATTTTTTTGATCATTTTAATTTTGCAAAGAAATCGAGTTATTAAGTTATACATTTTTTGATCATGTTACGAACTACTTCCTCGAACGTTTGAATCAATGCTTCAAGATTTGCGGGCGAAAAGTGAGGAATGATACGATTACATCAGCCTCATCGATAAAGAAATATGGACGAATATATATGATGGTGGATATCTATATGGACACACGACGACCAACTTGGCTGAGGCAATCAATTCAAACTTAAAGGGTGCACGTCACTTACCTGTAGCGGCTTTGGTAAAAACTACATATTTTTGTTTGGGGGTGCTTTTTGCGAAGCTCGGGGGACAAGTTGAAACTTGGATACAATACGGTCATGTCTATCACCCTAGATTAGTTGCAGATATACAGAAAAAAATTGCTGCATCAAATGGAATGTCTGTAACAAGCTTCTCTAGAAGTCATGAAATGTTTCGTGTCACAGAGTTTTCGCAACCTCTTCAAGGGATTGAAGCTGTGTCGTTAAGAGTAAATCTAAGGGACAGAACGTGCGACTGCGGGTTTTTTCAAGCTCTGAAGTATCCATGCTCTCATGTGATAGCATCTTGCTCGCATACGTCAAGACTATAACCGTTTTGTGGATCTCGAATGCCTACTACCTGAAGTTTTTAAGGTATAAGAATTTGAGTTTCCCTCATAGGTAATGACAAAGACCCTAATGAGGTTCAAGATTGGCTTCCGATTGTACCAAATCTAAGTTTATTGAGGGAGCGTAGTCGTCCAAAATCCAATCGAATTCATTGCGATATGGATATTCGAGAAAGATCTAGACAAGACAGAAGATGTGGGCATTGTAGAAACTCAGGATACACTAGAAAAACAAGTCCAATTATGTTGTCATCAAGTAACAATTGGTGAGGAAATGATGTAGTTGTTTATCAAATAATAATTCTTGTATTTTACTTTGCATTTACTTCAAGTTAATGTTATTCGATAACTGTTGATGAAGATTAAAAAATGATACAATTATACGAGATTAGACGTTGGCGTTATATTAACGAATAATTGATATTAACGATACAATAAGTATTAAATGATAACCAAATTACAATAACTTATATTAAATGATAAATTAACAAAGTAAGTATTAAATGATAAATAATAAAAAATTACAATAAAAAAGTCCAATAAACAACTACAATAAAAAGTACTAAATACAAGTATAAAAAAACAAAATCTATCGATGCCTGCGACGCGAATGTGTTCCGCAGGGCGGTGGCTGTCGGTCTCGAGGAGGATTTCTTCATATCACTGGTTGTGACTCATCGCTGTCATCATCATCGTCGTCGTCGTCCTGAGCAGCTATATTTTGTTGATGAGGAGTTGATGACAATAAAGCACCTCCATAAAATAAGGACCCTCGAGGTGTATGACTGACTATCCGACCGTCATGCGAAAACTGGGAAAACTCATAAAACCCAGACATCGCTGAGTGTGAAAACTGTACAGGAGGTGTCTGTGCTGCGGCCATGGGTGATATTGAACCCACCAAAATATGAGCATATGAACCCCAAGTCGGATATGCAATCATAGACCCATAATAGCCTTCAGGAGGGGTCATATAACTCTGTGACGGTGGCGGCGGCGGGGTCATAAAACCAGGTGGCGGTGGCGGCATCTGGTAATGGAAAGGCGGTGGTGACATCATATATGGCTTCGGTATGTAAGCTGGTGGATACGGTGGCTGCTGTGAAGGTCCTGCTGGTGCAGCTGAGGATGAACCGGAAGCACCTGCTCTCCGTCCACGAGTCGGGGGACGATGGTGTTGTATCGGTGAACGTCTCTGTCGACGTCGCGGAAAGGTCTGGCCTCGTGCATCCTCAGGAAGCAGAAACAGTTTCCCGTTACTGTTGAACCACTCGTAATAACCGTCAGAAACCATCAAGAGGTCAAGTAAAATGGGCTCTCTACGGGGAAGGCGCTGATGTCGATCCTCCCACAACACGACCCACACATGATGCCTCACCAGTCAATTTGTATCTGTCTTGCCGTGTCTATCTGTGCTATGCAACTCGTCCATATTACGAGGTACTTCTGAAATTGGTTGAAAACAACCAAATTGCCGGAGCACGCGATTAATGGAGTGCCACTCGACGGTCGCATAACATATTAAATGGACTATCGCCATCCAAACATCTGATGGGCCCCTCAACTTAGGTGGGATCATCACCCTCACATCATTAGTAGAATATGTCACCCATTCAAACTAAAATAAATATATATAATTTTTATCAAAATAATAATCTAATTATATAACTATAATCTAAAATCGATTTTTAAACATTAAAATTCATACCTGTGTGTCAGCCTTCTGATCGATTAACACCCTAATTTTTTCTAAATCATCAGGTAGCTCCTGATGATTTTTCCTATCAGTAGACCACCTATTCATGAAAAATAATTTCTTATTCACTGTATAAAATTATTAATATACAAAATCAGTTTTATAATTACCTTAGGAGTAGCGGAAATACGAATGGATTCTTGACAACGGGACATAAAAAGGACAATCGATACCATGCCCAAGACTGCAGCAGTAGGAGACATCCGCCGATAGCATTACGCCTGTAGTCAATGGCTCGACACATCTCCCTGTACAGGCAAGTCAAAACTACCGAGCCCCAACTGAGTGATCCGGCCAGATGAAAGTCGCCAAGATGTTGCAACCACATACAGTGAACTTGGTTGCGCGATTTGTCCGGCATCAGCAACCCTCCTATCAGCTGCAGTATGCATACCCGTGCATACTGTTTAACTTCATCGTCAGACGCGTCCTCGCTCAACTCCCGAAAATTGGCATCTAACCAATTTAACGATATCCATCCACCGTTAAAATTTTCCGGGACACGTCCTAGACTAACCCAGCACAAAGTAGTCCAAGAACCGGAAGCTATCCCTGATATCACACCTCCATCCACGGGAACCCCAGGTGCATAGAAACATCCTCAAGCGTGATCGTGCACTCTCTGCACGGAAGATGAAATGTGTGGGTCTCCGGCCTCCACCGCTCTACTAAGGCAGAAATAAGGTCCGGTTCTATCTTACAATGACCCTGATATCTACCTAGGTGACCGAATCCAACCTCTACTAAATACAATATTACACGAGTAGGTATAACTAACTTAAGGTTCCTAATAAAAAGATCTAATATACGGTCTCTCTCCTACAATATAAATAATTACACAAATTAATTTTTAAACTAATAATCATGCATTAAATTAATTAATTAAATTAAAACGTTAAAATGTTACCGTATCAGCAAAGTGTCGAGATATATGATTTCCATCTAACCAAAGTAAACCGCCTTCCATTTTATATATGCAAAAAAAAAATTAATTGAATAAAATATTAAACAATTAAAATAATTAAATAAATTACTAAAAATATTAAATATAATAAAATATACTTTAATAAGATAAATAAGAGTATTTGAGAGAAGTTGAGAGGATTTAGTGTGATGAAAGTGATTGAGAATGGGGTATTTATAGGGAGGGATAGGTGTGAACGAGCGGGGTAGGTTGATAATTAATGGTATAGCGCGGGGCAGGGACCGCGCCTTTCTGACGCGTGTCAGAATCACAGGTAAGGCGCGGCCCCTGTCCCGCGCTATACCCTTAATTACCAACCTGTCCTGCGTCATACACACGTGTATCTATGTTAACATAAGACGCGTCGCAGGGGGCGCGTCTTACCCACACGTGGTACCAAATCAGCGTATAGCCATGCAGGAGACGCTCTTTATTACAAAGGGTGTTAAATCGAGAAATATAGTCTGACCTGTGCTTGATCGAAAATATTAAATTAAAAATATAATTTTTCAGAAAAAACGCCGTTAAATACTTACGATCGATCATCATATTTTTATTAAAAAAGTTAATTCGTTGATAAAAATTAAAAGAAAAATAATACACTTAATATTTATGTAGTTTATACTCATATTACGTATCTTTAAAAAAATGACACGTGCTGGTTTTCAGTTACACCTCCTACGATACATTTCACTTTTCAGACAAACTCCAAAGTCCAAAGCTCATACAAAAACCTCCACAAAGACCACTTCTTTCTACTCCTCCTCAAACAAATCAAACAGAGGTGTTTGATCGCCGGAAATCTAATCTCCGGTGAAAATGACGGTAGAAAGTTCACCGGACTGGCTTCCCCCTGGCTGGAACCGAGAGTTCAGTTTCCAAAAGACTGGTCGCCGAATCACGGTTTGTTAATTATTACCCAGCTAGAATTGTACGTCTGTGTTTTAGTTTTTATTTTAAAAGAAAATTAGTGTTTTTTTGGAGAATATTTAGCAAAGAAAAAGACAAAATGGACTGATGAAGTTAAAGATCAAAGATTACAGTAGCTTGTATTAGTCGATGATCGGTTGTTTTTCAGTTGCATGTGAAAGAAATTATGTCGAATGATAACTGTTGTTTCCTGCATGTTGAATTTGGGGGTTAGATGGATAAACAAGGGTTCTATTTTTCGTTGAATTCATAAGTTTTGGAGGCCGAAGGGATCGAGGTTTGATTCTGTTGGTTTTGCATTTTGGGGATATACATTGCATGGAAATGGGAGTTCTTTGAAACTCTGGTACTCGGCGGTAAAGGCGCGTAACAACGGGTCGATTTTGTTCTGTTCAAAGATCTTTTATAGGCAATGGAATGTTCTTGTCGTTTTTATGCGGGAAGACGTTTCGTGGCACTGAAACATTGATTTCTTGGTTCATGCTTCAATGATTGATGATATGGTGACAGAAATTCGATATTAAGTCTATTTACCTCGATTAACATTTTTTGAGGGTATTATATGTCCTGTTTTCTTTATGTAGCAATATGTGAATCCGGCAAGCGGTCGGAAGTTCTTTACCAAGGATGATCTTCTCCAATATACCAAAATGGAAAGCAAACAATTTGATGACAAGCTGCCAACATTAAGGAAAAATATAACATCATCAGCGAACGATGGCTGTAAGTGTGGTTAATTATTTAACTGTACTTTTGTCCCTTTTTTTCATTCGTTTATCTAATTATATATTGCTTTTCTTGTTGCGGATATATGTTAATCCTTCAGCTGGATTTGGATTCTATTTCAAGTCAGTGAGGTATTCGGGATTCTTAACAGAGTCGAGCTCTAAAGTAGGAAACACATAACAAAGAATGAACTATTGTGTCTTGATAATCAATTATGGCAACATTTCAAGCAAGTTCATAGCCTTCACTTCTATTTACTCGATCTTCATACAGACTGCTGTAAAAGAAAATAAACGTCCGGAATGGTTACCTAAGGATTGGCTCGTGGAGGTAAAAACCCGAAAGAGTGGTCTAACTTTTGAAAGACGAGTCAAGGTATGTGGAATTTGTTCTTCTTTTATGCGTAGGAATCACAAGGCATTTCCCTCTTCTATTGTCATATGGAATTCGTAATACTGTATTTTTCATGGACTAGCTTTTGCCTTACTGCATCAATGTCCTGTCCTGTAGGCATCTGAACTGTATCTATAAACGAACATGATTTTTAATTAACACTATGCATTTACTAACATGAGGAAATGTAAACTCTTTTCTTCTCTTTCTAATATTTCAATTTTAGTTTTATTGAATTGCTTTCTTGTTGCAGATGTATGTTGATCCGTCAACTGGACTTAAATTCTATTCCAAGCCACAGGTGTTCCGATTTCTTGGCCTTGAAGTATCGAGTAAGAGAAAACCTGAGAAAAAAAAAAGAGATTCCCGCTCTAGAAAAAAAGTCGGTTCTCAAAAATCATTTTGCTACCATTTTTGTTTCTGTCATTTCTATTTATTTAGTTTGCAGACGGAGAGATTGGTGGTGTCTTAGCACATACAATGCATAAAAGTTTTACCTTATTTAGGATATATTTTACGAAACATAGAAAATTGTTTTATTTTTATATCTTCTGAATAACATATGCTGTCTTGATTTTTCTATAGGTTGTAATCGAGAAGTCAACCGATGATGATTTACCATCAGGGTGGATTAAGGAAGTTAAGATTAGAAGGAACGTATATGGAGTCCGAAGATATTCGGTATGATATTTCTTTCGAAATCATGCGGTCCCCTAGAATATTTTATTTTAATCATACACGGACAAAATCCAACTTGGCTCTTGCCCTCGATTTTGTACACACACCACCAAAATATTTTGTGCTGAATCTTGTGCTTGTGTTGCTTAAAGCTTTGCCTTGATAGTGTCATGAATTAACTGCTGCGGAGATTCCTTTAAACATGCATAGTATTTTTCAAATGTTCTTTTTTTTAATTATATTTTTCAAATGTTGATTGGTAATAACTATAACTGCTACAGTATTACACCGATCCAGTCAGCGGCTTTGTTTTTTGCTCGAAAACTACTGTTCTTCACTATCTAGAAACTGGAGAGATTGCTGAAACTGCTTTTTTACCAAAGAAGGACAACAGTGGCCAAATTTTAGTTAATGCAGATGAATCAGTAAGTTTGTACGAAGTTTAGTTTCATCCGATTCCGTTATCATTTCATTTGGTCAGATTTTCACATGCTAGATTTAATTAAATAATTTCAACGATGCATGCTGTATCAAAAGTGAAATTATGATATCATTTATTAATGATGAATGCTTTATTTAGACGAGTGATTTTATCCTTGCCGTCTGTTTATAATAGCAACTCCCAGCAGCTAAGAGGAAGAAAGTGAAACATCTTGCTGACGGCTCGTTATAGGTGAGGGGTGGAAAACTACAAACCCTTGTAAGTTGTTAACAACCAACTTGAGAATTTGGGTCGGGGAGGGCTTACAAGTGAAACATTTGTGAATATTTTTTTCTGCAGGTGGGGAGACATCTGATAGGAGTATCTTACCTGACCTAGACACGGAGACCTTCGAGAAAGGGCAATGTAATAATGACTATGATGAAAATGAAACGGAAAAGAAGAGCAGCATGGACTCTAAGAGTTCATGCAAGTCTGAGAATAAGAAAGAGCTTGATTTGCCTCAAGGGTTATCAGATCAGCTCGATCGGCTTGAACCTAAGCCTTGCCTAAGTGAAATCATTGGTTCATGTGTTTTAGACGAGAAATCACATCTGAAGTTCAATGTTCACTCCAATCCAGAGGTAGCAAAGCAAGCCTAGGATTCAACAATTAAATCAAATTGTGGGCTAGCGGAGAAGATTATAAAGCCCATCGAAGACGAAGATATTCTCGGAAAGCAGCCACAAAAGTTGGAGACTGAGCAGACCAGTGACAGTAAATCAGAAGTACAGCCTTTGTTTTCTTCAGAGCAATGTCTAAAGCTTACACTGAAGACTCTTAAAGGTGGGGTACAACCACATGAGGATGCTGCCAATGAAGGTCTTGTTCAACTCCAGCTTCTAGTGTCCTGCAAGAGAAGAGTCTACGTAAAACAAGAATGGAAAGCAAGAGAAGTAATGTAGAAACTAAGAACTCGAGCAAGTTCAAGAAGATGAAAGAGCTTGACTTGACTGTCGGTTTTCAACACCACTTGCTGTTCTTGAACATGAGCATGTTGACAATGAAGCAAAACCACCACGTGTTTCGGTGGATAAAGCAACTCGGAGGCTAAATATTGACCCTATTGCCACGCTTCCACATCAAGCTTCTCCTGTGACAGTCAATCCAGAAATCGATAACATTAATTCCCATGAAGTTTTTGGAGAGCAACTGCTAATGCCAGAAACTCAGGAAGGCAGTGACAGCAAGTTAGAAGTACAACATTTCTTTTGGCAATCAAGACTCCTACAGGTGCAATACCATTAGAGGATGCTATCAGTGAAGGGCTCGTTAAAACGTCTATTGCTAATGTCCAGCAACATAAGAATCTAATTGAAACACGAACTGAACGTAGCAGCTGTAAGAAAACTCTTTTTAGCTCAGTTGGGTATAAAAAGAAAGATGTGGATTTGCAACAGGGAACTTCAAAACAACTTGTCAGGCACACACAAGTGCTCGACTTTGCAGCTGGAAAGATTTATGATAGCAAAGCCATTCAATATGTGGATTTGACTCCAGTGAATCTGACAGTGAAATCATCTCAACAACTTGAGATTGGACCAAGAACGGCGGTTGAACATCAGAAATTTACGTACAATACCACTTCGTCTCATGACGAATCATCAAGCAACAGCATAGAGCCTCATAAAAACAAAACTGTTCTCGCACAATCGAATGATGAGAATTCAGGGAAGCTATCAGCAATTCCATTTGGGAGCTTTTGGTCTGATTGGTCTGATTCTTTCTTTGAGTCTCCTTCAAGATTCTTGCAAGTTCTAGTCCCGCAGGAGATAGTTTTGCTTCTCAGAGGAACTTCCACCAATCTTTTTGCAGATATGGAAACTTTGCACCGCTCATGGGGCAACCCGTTCAGCAACAACAATTCCCTTTGAATCCTCCATCCCTGAGCTTACCTAAAAGCAACACTACTAGTGCTAAAAAATCTTACAGGAAGGAGAAAAAGAAATTACCAGACAAGGTGACATAGTCCTAGATATAAAGCTGTCCTAAAGGAAGCATATCACTGCCTGACATCTAAAGTCGACTTCAGGTTAGATATTTCTTTTTGAAGCTGACATCTTTTTGGTGTTCCGGCTTTTGTATTTTGGAATGCTTCTTTAGAAGAACATAGAATAGGGTAAATCGGTAAAGGCTAGTTTTAAATAGTCGGCTGTGTTAAACAAAGGCGTTAATCCACCGTCGCCTTGAATTATCTTGATCTTTGTTAACAATGCTAGAAGGGCTGCTTTATAATCTAAGGTGTCAACAGCTTCTTGTTTTTTCCTTCAATATGCTTTGGGTATCCATTAGATTTTAAGCACAGTAACCTACCCGATTAGCATCTCTCGATTTCCGAGTGATTCGCAATTAAGATTTTAACTGCATTAACATTTAAAACTTAAATGATTAAAATGCCTTACGTTATTTGCTTCCATTCTAGCCTGCATTAATCAGTTTGACAATGATTTGAGAAAATTAAAGTACAAATTATTAATAATCTCCCAGTCACAAGTAACCGAAACAAAACTCGAAGACACACGATAACAGCTCAAAAGCAAACATGATAGTTGCTGGAGCAGAAATTAAGATTGAAAACTAAAAGTAGTAGTCTAATCGGTGTAAGTAGACTGCTTCCACCCTCCAAAAGATTCATCAACTTGGTAATCCCTGGATTGATGTTCCTGTTGCAAGATGCAATGGACGATTTTACATTTTATTTACCATTCGACTCATACATTCACCTGTATGAGGTGAAAGTTCAGTAGATTCAGATTCAAGCATCAACAAAGCAAATACAAACAGTACCTCTGGGGTGAAAGAGAGGCCAATTCTAATCTCCCCACAATAGCTTTCGTCCTTGACAACATTATATGCAGTTGGGGGAAGGTGTCCTCCCTCGAATACAGGCTCCAGAGGTATGCTTCAATTATCATTAAAACATGAGCATCAGATATGGGGTATGGGATATGATATTCAATAGAAGAAATATGTTTCGAGCACATATCCTATCCGAATACTTGCACTCGATCTGAGTCATATAGGAGAGGATATAGTAGTAATACTCACGTTACTTCCCCGATGAAATCGTCCTGAGAACCGGTATCACTGTCCAGTATTTTCACTTTGAGTTCCGAAACACCTTCCGAGATATTGAATTCAAAATTCTCATTCCATTCTGGTTCTGACCCTTTTCCTGAGAAAAATATTGTTTCAAAACTCTATAAGACATAATTACAGACTAAGAGTAAGAACAAAGTTTGAATCATGATAATTGATATATTATCCAGTCAGATGAATAACGTGTTAAGAATTTAGATTGATCACAAGTCCAACCTGATGCAACGCTGCTTTTCTGCTCCTGGGTTCGGCAAGTGAGAAGCACATAAGGATCCATGTTACCTGCTCGTTCCCCATATTTTCATTTCCCAGAAACATCAGCAACACCAAACATGAAGATATAAGCAATAAAAACAAGGCATTACGCCAAATTCCTTTGAAAAATTAAACATATACCTATATCAGATCTGACATGTGAATATCTATATCTACATATAATCTTATAAACATGAAGAACTAAACTACTATTGATCAATGCAGTTCAGATGCGATTTCGATCAGATCACTTCTGATTGGACAAAAATTCTTGATCGATCGAAATTATCCTGAGATCGTAACGGAAAACAGCTAAAAGCATTGAAATGTACCCAGATCTACCAGATAACGCTGAAATTGAGTAAACTGTAAAGAAGACAAAAACCAGCAAGATTTCAGATTAACCAAAGAAGGAACAGGACTCACAGAGAAAATCAGTGTTCTCAAGACCTTTGGCACTAACAAGAACAACTTGAAGGGTTCCCTGAGGCATGTTCTTAGAGCGTAGAGACCGAGAAAGAAGAATGTGTGAAGACAGACAAGATCCCTCAGAGCATATATATATATATATATATATATATTATATAATAAAGGGGAATTGCTTCTTTCTTGGATCTCTTTCTGTATATTCTTTTAAGAAGGAAATATTATATTCTTTTTAGAAATGACCATCCAGCTCAGTTGGTAGAGTACAAGATTTTTAACTTTGAGATCGTGGGATCGAGTCCCACGGAGGGCATTTCATAATTCGGAGGTCTCTTACGAAAGCTGCTCTCAACTTGATGTTACCTACTATCTTACCTCCCCTACCCCATATATATATATGAGAAAAAGGGATAGCCTTTTCAGAAGGAAACAGTGAAAATAATTCACGGTCGCCTCAACTAGTCAACTACCATGTATGTGAAGATATACCATATATGAACTGTTCGGGTTTATGGTATGAACATTAGTTGAATTCTTTGTCCGAGTCTTAATTGGGTCAAGTCTAAATTTAAACTACATGATTTCTAAACACTTTGGTTATTCATATCTAAACAATGCCTTGAAGGAAATTTTCAATTTTGTTCACTCTAAATGATTTCTTTGATGGTAGTGACTTCAGTTAAAAAACACGATCTTAGTGATCAAAATATAAACATTTTAATAGTTCAGTGGTTATTAATGTAGTTTACCGTATAAACTTTTATTATAACTAATTATAAATTTAGTCAAAAAAATAAGTTAATCAAACCAGGTAACAATGTAACATTATTAAAAAAGGTTAGAAAAATTCTATATCGATTGTGTGAATAAGCACCGTTAACGATGGGCATCATTAAATTAATTTATAAAATGTTAAATTATAAAGTATTAAACATATAATTATAAATTAGTTAAAAATATAAATGTAATTTAATGAAAATACAATATTTATAAAACATTAGTTTTTATGATAAATTATACCATTGATCACTTAACTGTTTACCTCTTTTACTTTAACTATCGATTTTTCAATTTTGTCAATCGGGTCACCTAACTATTTAAATCCTCTCAATCAAGTCACATGCCGTTAAATATTAACGGATGAGATGATGTGGTAGTTAATAAATTTTGTATAATTACACATTTAGTCCCCATTACTTACACCTTCAATTAATTTGGTCCTAACTTATAATTAATTCAGTAAATTTAATCCTCAATCAAATGGTGACATTTGTAACTATGTGATTGAATGTTTTTTCTTAATATTTTTATTTAATTTAATAAATTTTCCATCCAATCAAATGGTGCCACGTGCCACTAATTAAATGAATATAAAATAAATTAAATCAATTACTGCTGTTGATAGGGTTTGAAACTAAGACGTAAGGAGAGGATGGAAATGCCCCAACCATTGGGTTGCACCATTCAAATAACAAATTTATCACGACATATATATAGTTAATGAAAATAAAAAAAGGAAAAATGACTTAATAAGAACTCCAACATAGACAATTGAATAATACGATAATATATATATACACAAATATTATAATTGATTAATATGTGGATGTATTTTATTTATATTTTTAATCATTTTAATGAAAAATTAAAAAAAATATAATTTTAATATATTATAATTGAAATATAACGAAGAGCTTCGTTGATTTAGAATTTTCCTGGTAGTTGAGGGCATATCGTAGTAAGCATTTTAACTTATGTATTAACTTGTTTATATTCCGGTTAGAATAATCATTTTATATTTTATTATTTATTCATTATATATTTGAATAAAATTTTAGGGGAAACTTGATTTTATTGAATTAGTCTATTTTAATATAGAGTTGTTAAATAAGATTAAAATTAAAATCTTATCGACGTTATAATATTTTAAAATATAAGATATGATACAATTCAGTTCAATAAAATTAGAATAATAAAAATAATTTATTAATTTAAAATATATAAAATGATGCATTTCAATTATAACATATTAAATTCACTTTTGATTTAAAATATAAATAAAACATATTCATTTATTAATCAATTATAATATTTGTTTATATATATTTTATATTTTCATACTATTCAATTATTTCATGTTTAAGTCCTTATAAGGTCATTTATTACCATTATCTATATTATAAATTATATAGATTATGTTATGTATAATAGACAAATTTAGTGGCTTAGTTTAATGATTAAGCCACTCAATTTTTCGAATTGCGTCCTAGGTTCAAACCCCACCACCAGCGGTTATTAAGTTAATTTATTTTTCATTCATTTAATTGGTGACATGTGGCACCATTTGATTGGATGGAAAATTTATTAAATAAAAAATATTAAAAAATATTCAATCACACAGTTACACATATTACCATCAGATTAAAGATTAAATTTACTGAATGAGATAAAAGTTAGAATCAAATTAATAGAATGTGTAGGTAATGAAGACTAAATGTGTACTTATACAAATTTTATTTAATATTTAATGACATGTGGCTTGATTGATAAGATTTAAATAATTAGGTGACCCGATTGACAAAATTAAAAAATTGATGGTTAAAGTAAAAGGGTTAAATAGTTAGGTAGTCAATGATATAGTTTACCCTAAAAACTAATGTTTTATAAATATTGTATTTCAATTAAATTAGTTAAATTTTTAACTAATTTATAATTATATGTTTAATATTTTATAAATTAATTTAATGGTGTTCATCGTCAATGGTACTCATCTGTACTTATCGAACGTGACAGCATCATCCAAAATAATATTTCTATTCTGTTAAATTTTGATAATTTTAAGAAATAGAAGTTTACGGGAAAAAACACAAAAATATTTAAGTATTAAAATAATTAATTTATATATTTTCAAAGATATTTTCAAAGATATTTTCAAAGATATTTTATAAGTATCAAATATTTTTTCAAATATTTATATATTAAAAAAAATCTTATTATTATTATTAAAGCTAAGATAATTACAAGTAATATATGTATTTCAAAAGATTCTCAATTATCTGAAAATGAATTTTAAAAAGAGAAAATCGCCTCAGTGACCAAAAAAAAGTTATAATATACGATTTTAACCAACTTTTTTTGGATTTGCCAAAATGACCAACAAAATCGCAACGCGAAATAAAAATCGCAACGCGATCCCCAGAATCGCAAATCAGTTTCCAGAATCGCAAATCAGTTTCCAAAATCGCAACGCGATTCTTGAAAATCGCGATGCGATAGTACAAATTCGCATTGCGATTTTCCAAAATCGCAACGCGAATATGAAAATCGCAACGCGAACACATAAATCGCAACGCGTATCCATAAATCGCAACGTGTATCCGTAAATCGCAACGCGTATGGGTAAATCGCAATGCGTATCCGTATATCGCAACGCGTATCCGTAAATCGCAACGATAATACATAAAATCGCAACGCGTATCCGTAAATCGCAACGCGATATTTAAAGCGCCATTATAATCGCTACGCGTATTTTATTTTCAAATTACAAAAAGAATATTAAGACAAAATCCCGTAATCGCAACTCATAACCTAAAACCTAAAATCACAACTCAGTCCCATCTCCATCTCTCACTCTCTACGGCGAAGAAATCCGTCCCCATCTCCGAAGATTTCCGTCCCCATCTCCGGCGAAATCCCTCACAACCATTCACGGTCAGAAATCCCTCACAATATTCAGAAATGGAAAATCAACCTCCGAGGGTTAGTTTTTTTAATTATTTTTATTTTGAAATGTTTGCATTATTGTAGGTTTTTCATATTGAAACTGATGATAAGTTTACTGGTCATTTCAATAATAGATTAACCATTTCACTTAGATTTCATTTCGCGTTACGATTCTGTCGTTGCGATTTTCATTTCGCGTTGCTATTCTCTCGTTGCGATTTTCAAGTTAGTATTTGTCTTTGTCTTTGTTCTGTCTTTTGGTTGAAGTAATGCAATCCATTCAAGTTTCAATTTGCAGAAGAGTCGCAACGAGATAAATGAAAATCGCAACGAGAGAATGACTGTCGCAACGAGAGAATCGCAACGCGAAATGGAAATCGCAACGAGAGAATCGCAACGCGAAACCAAAATCGCATTGCGATTTTCATTTCGCGTTGCGATTCTCTCGTTGCGATTTTCATTTCGCGTTGCGATTCTCTCGTTGCGATTGTCATCTCGCGTTGCGATTCTCTCGTTGCGATTTTCATTTCAACCAAAAGACAAAACAGTGTTGCAAATTTTAGTTTAAAGAATAAACTACTACTTTTTATGTTTATTGTTTTTGGTATATCTTCACAGTGTAGTTTTTGGTATATCTAACTTGGTATGTTTATTGTTTTTGTAGAAATTTTTTTCGGCTCAATTGACCTTGAGAAATAAAGTCAGCCTGGCCACTACAATTGCAAAGAAGCTTTCACCTGCTCAAAGACAATGTTTGAGGAAACCTGCTTCGGGCCATGGCTGAGAGTACAGCATCCGGGTGGAGATGCTAATTTGACCCATTTGTGGCTTCAGACCATGACATCAAATCTACCCGACAGTATACAACGTGGTGAGGAAGAGATATGGTTTCATTTTCCACCAGCGTATACTTGCTTTGGGCGGAAGGAGTTCTGCTTAATCACTGGTCTACGATTCGGACACGATGATGTAGGCCGGTACACTCGTCATATCGCCCGCCATCATGGTTATCCCGGGTTTTTCCGGATGAGTCAATGGAGAAGCCGAACCTACATGTCGACGACCTGAAGAAATTATTTAATAAGAAAGCTGGTTTCACTCGGATGGAAGACGTCGATGTTGTCCGAGTATGCCTTCTACTACTTGTGTATGCCGGCTTTTAGGCAGAGAGGCCAGACAACCTATTCATCGGGAGCTAATAATATTGGTAGAGGACCTGAATGCATGGAATCTGTTTCCGTGGGGTTCGTATATATGGAAAGCTACCTGGACTAAGTTGTCGTCTGCCTTTGATGACCGCAAAAGTTTGCGGGGCGATGGGTCCAAATACACTTTGTCAGGCTTTGTTTGGGCCTTTAAGGTAAGAATTTCTATATAATGTTTCTAAAATTATAATTAATTATTTAACAATTACTAATTTTGTTATTATATTGTTTGTAGATTTGGATATTCGAGGCTTTCCCCAGCATGCGTACATATGCAATAAAAACGTCAAATGATATTCCCAGGGCTATTTCCTGGAAGAGGAAAACTCTGTTGGATTGGGAAGACTTAATACCATATGCCACAATAAATAATGTAAGTTAACACAAATACTTTCATATAATATATAAACAAGTTATTAATAGTAGACGTTTAACTTTGTTTGAGTTTTTATATTTTAGGAGGCCAACATTCCATTACAAAGACTGACACCCACGGAGGAAGAGCTTGCCACTGATTGGTGGCAAGCTAGTCAGAATTTTTTTGATGGCACGGATGATGAGCAGCATCCACTTCCTCCAATTCGAGAGCCATCACCTCACCTAGAGCCATCACCCGATCGACCCGACTATACATCTCTAGAACGAGAGCCATCACCTATCCCGTCACATCATCGAGCCTCTTCTCCACCATCACCTCATGATAGGCGACCGGCAAAGATGCCACGACTCCTATCTCCCTGTTCTCCACCTCCACCTCAACGGGATGAGTCAAGGGAGTTACGTGATGAGGTCAATGCCTTGCGTGAGGAGATCGGTACTCTACGCGATAACGATGGTGCATGGCGTGTGGAGGTGTCAACTTTACGTGGTGAGGTTGCCGCTCTACGTGAGATGATAGTATCGTTGCAGAATGAGGTTCATACTCTACGCAACGAGGTAAGTTTAAGATTTTCCATATTTAACTTAATGATAAATTTACTCGTAATTTCACTTAGATTAGCCATTTCACTTAGATTGCTTAGTAAATTTGTTCGGTTGCTGCCAATTCTGCTAAACTGTGTATTCTTTAACACTGTGAAATAGTATTTGTCTTTGTTTTGTCTTTTGGTTGAAAGTAAATTTGTTCGGTTGCTGCCAATTCTGCTAAACTGTGTATTCTTTAACACTGTGAAATATATTTGTCTTTGTTTTGTCTTTTGGTGAAAGTAAATTTGTTCGTTGCTGCCAATTCTGCTAAACTGTGTATTCTTAACACTGTGAAATAGTATTTGTCTTTGTTTTGTCTTTTGGTTGAAAGTAAATTTGTTCGGTTGCTGCCAATTCTGCTAAACTGTGTATTCTTTAACACTGTGAAATAGTATTTGTCTTTGTTTTGTCTTTTGGTTGAAAGTAAATTTGTTCGGTTGCTGCCAATTCTGCTAAACTGTGTATTCTTTAACACTGTGAAATAGTATTTGTCTTTGTTTTGTCTTTTGGTTGAAAGTAAATTTATCCATTCAAGTTTCAATTTGCAGAAGAAGAAATAGTTTACTTTCGCAACACGAAACTTAAAATCGCAACGCGAAACCAAAATCGCAACGCGAAATGAAAATCGCAACGACAGAATCGCAACGCGAAACCAAAATCGCAACGACAAGATCGCAACGCGAAACCAAAATCGCATTGCGATTTTCATTTCGCGTTGCGATTCTTTCGTTGCGATTTTCATTTCGCATTGCGATTCTGTCGTTGCGATTTTCATTTCGCGTTGCGATTTTGGTTTCGCGTTGCGATTTTAAGTTTCGTGTTGCGAAAGTAAACTATTTCTTCTTCTTCTGCAAATTGAAACTTGAATGGATTGCATTACTTCAACCAATAGACAAAACAAAGACAAATACTAACTTCAGGGTATTAGTTTGAAACATATTTTTCTTTGTTATCTGATGCATTTTGTGAACTATGATAGAATAATGACTTGGGTGAATACAATGCAAGTTTGAAACATATTTGTCTTTGTTTTCACTGTTTAAAGATCATGTCTGTTTATTTACTGATTTTTGTATTTAATTATTTAGCGGCCCGATAGAGTGGATGCTTTACGTCGGGTTATGCTTGCACGACGGAGTTCACGCATCAGACAGCGTGCACGTGCTATTAAGTCTCCGTACACCCCAATAGTGCGAAGACACCGCAAGAAGAAGCCCGACTCGCCTGTCATCCCTCAAGAGTCCACTCCTATCGTTGAAGAGGCCCCCCATATCATTCCTCGAGAGTCCCCTCCCACCGTTCAAGAGGCAACTGTCATCGTTGAAGAGGTCCCTCCCACCATTCCAGAGTCTGATTCACATGGGGTAATATATCGAAGTATTGAGAAACCCCCACCGGTTCCGGACATGATGGATGAGAGTTGGCTCTCGTATGAGTTACCGGCCAGTACCATACCGGTATCTGAAGAGGAGAGGGAACAACTACCGGACACAATTTTGGATAACACCCTTTGGGCTAAGACCGCAGTTGATTTTATCTACATGAGCGGAGCAAGGGGTGTTTCACTGACATATGCAAGCTCACCGATGATATCTTTTTGTTGCTTGAACGGCCTTGGTGGGGCGTATTATTAGGGGTCGAAGACAATGGCTATTTCGATGGGGGGGTAAGTCTTATATTTTTCTTATATTTCAATTTGATTAATTTTTTTTTAAATTTATGTAAGTCACTAATATATGTCTTTTTTTGTAAAACAGCATATCGATGCGTGGGTGACACGTCTTCTAATAATAAGAAAACTTAAGAAAATAAAAATATACGATATACAATAATGCCGACGTCTTTTCACGCCGTTCACTTGAAGAATGCACGAGATGAATCATTTGATTTGGGCAATGGACAAGCTAAACTTTATCCTGCATGGTGGGAGGTCGATAAGGTTAGTATTTATTTTAGATTGAGTTTAAAGGTTTTATGAAATAAGTGCGCAAATGAATGAATTATTACTTATGATTGCAGGTGTTTATCCCTGTTTTGGAACGTAAACATTGGATTCTCGTCGAGCTTCAGCTCCCATCCCTTAAGACAATAGTGTATGACAGCATGATAAATTACATATCATTGGCTGATTTAAGAGATGTTATTAAGGGATGGAGCTCTCATTTGGCTAAATTCTTGGATGCGATCAATTATTGGACTCGTTCTGGAAACAAGAAGCCAAAGAAGCTCAATATTACAGTTATTAGAGACGAGACCGCGCCACAACAAACGAGCGGAGCCAGAGGAGATTGTGGTCCTCTCGTATGCTTGGCGTTGGAGCGTTTGACGACGGGAAGCATCAAGTATCTACCTCCCACCGATAGAGATAAAGCTGCAGTAGGCTTGTGGTTTCGGCATTATATGGCTAAATCGATATATACGAGACGCTGCCTACCTGCATCCGCGTTATAAAAATGTCCATAAACAATTGGTAAGTTTATATACTTATAAATGAAAATGTTTGGTTAAGTAACTAGAATTCAATAATTTGCGTAGAAAGTGTTGTTTGAACAAATGTTTGGTTTCTGCAGGTTAATCTCAGAAGTGAACTGCGTGAAAATGATGTCGAGCTGCAAAAGTTGATTCAATAGTTTAATTGATTGTTTTTGATTGTTTAATTGATTTGTAAAAGTTGATTCAATAGTAGATGATCGGAAATAAGAATTATTGCTTATTTTTTGATTGTTTAATTGATTTGTAAAAGATGATTTGTAAAAGTTGATTTGTGTAATTGATGCGAACATAATTCTTATTTGTGCTTGTTTAATTGATTGAAATGTAATGGTTGATTTTGTTGATTTCAATCTGCATTATGTTGAAGGCAAAAATGACTATCGCAATGCGAAATGAAAATCGCAATGCGAAATGAAAATCGCAACGAGAGAATCGCAATGCGAAATGAAAATCGCAATGCGGAAATGAAAATCGCAATGCGTTATAATTTCGCATTGCGATTATCTCGTTGCGATTTTCATTTCGCATTGCGATTTTCATTTCGCATTGCGATTTTCATTTCGCATTGCGATTTTCATTTCGTATTGCGATTTTAATTTCGCATTGCGATTATGTCGGTTCGATTTTCATTTCGCATTGCGATTTTCATTTCGCATTGCGATTTTCATTTCGCATTGCGATTTTCATTTCGCATTGCGATTCTCATTTCGCATTGCGATTCTCTCGTTGCGATTTTCATTTCCGCATTGCGATTTTCATGTTGGGATTTTCATTTCGCGTTGCGATTGTATTTTCCGTGTTGCGATAGTCAAATGCATGCCTAATAGTGATAACAACTGAATAACAAGAGTTGGTTAAGTCAAAATGGTTGGCCTGAGTCATTAATTCAACTGAAAATGTTAAAAGTTCACACATAAAATCCACATAATACAACGTTTGCATATGAGCTTTTGATGGCAACGTTTACATAATACACATAAAATGTTAAATGTTAAAACGTTTACATAATACAACTGAATAACAACGTTTACATAATACAAAGTTCACACCATATGAGCTTTGGATTTTGATGAGGATCCATATTTTGGTAGAGGAAAAGATGATTTTGATGGCACTGGTGATCCACATGTCAACCTTGTATGACCACTTTCCTTGCACCGACTACATGTCGATCTCTTCTTCTCTTCACCCTTAGACGGTATACGATCGTGACTTTTTGGTCGGCCAGGTAGCCTTCTGTCCATGGCTGGTGGCAAAACTGTTTGTAAGTCATCTGGTATGTCCCACTCAGAAGGATGTGGAATAGGGTAGACAATCTCGGCATAAGTCTGTCGATAAACTTCTGTAGTGTAGCAATCCATAGCGTATGCGCTTGAATCATCTTGGTTTAAATGAAGAGCAACTTTTATAACATGGCCACACGGATAACCAGATGTTTGCCATTTCATACAACTACACGTCTTTGCATTTAGATCGACTAGCCCATTTAAGTTATTATCCAGTACTTGAAACAAAGTGTTTGAACATGGTTCAACTCTCCATGACGTTGACTTCACAACACGTTTCGTTATCTTTTTTTCAGTCCATGGTGTAACACGATGTTCCAATGTTCCTGTAAATTTAAATAAACAATACTTAGTAAAATATATAAATATGATAAGTTACGAATTCAAAGAAATAATACCTGCATGGTTTCTTTTCTTGTAGTACCACTGTTGAATAGAGGCTCGAAAAAACTCCATTAACATAGTAATGGGTAATTTCCGGGAATGACGACTTAGAGCGTTGATTGATTCTGCACTATTAGACGTCATGAAACCATATCTTGCTCCAAGTTGATGTACTCTTGACCATCTTTCAAACCCGACATCTTCTAGTGTTTGAGCACACTGAGGCAAAACACGTCTTAAACAATTTATATGCTTATTGAAATCCACTTCCCGATAAGCTTTTACAGCCTTCCAGTATGTCCATTTGTGCTTTTTTATACCAGCAGACCTTGATTTTAGATTTCTATACAAATGAACACCACAAAGTCCATGAAAAGCATCTGGGAAACACCTTCTAACAGCGTTGTCAATTGAGTTTGCCCTATCGGATATGATTGTCAGATTGCTAATAGGACCTATGCAATCCCTAAGATGCCCCATAAACCATGTCCATGAATCAGAGGTTTCAGATTTGCCAACCCCGTAAGCTATTGGCAATATCCCATTGTTAGCATCCATGGCTACTGCTAATAAGTTTACTCCAAGGTATCGACCTTTCAAATGTGCTCCGTCAACTATAATAACTGGGCGCATGCAAGTAATAAACGAACGAATCTACAAAATAATATACACAAGAAATATAATCATTTAAATGTGAAATGCATGTAACTAACAAAAATGAGTCAACAAAATTATATTGATTTACTAACCGTAGCACCAATGGCGATAAACAGCAACTCAAAGCGTCCATCTCTATCTGTTTTGATATGAGTTACCGACCCAGGATTTTTCAGCTTTAAATTGTGACAATAAGCCGGCAGTTGGGCAAACGATGCTTCTGGCGACCCCCTCAACAATTCCAAGGCATAACATTTGGCTCTCCAAGCTTGAGAATATGATATACTAATCTTGAACCGAGCATTCATGTCAGTCATAATTTCATGTCCCCGATATACCCTGCCATTCAAAAACATTAACTCAGCCAGAAAACCACCCAACACCTTTTTGTTTGCCTGTCTATGGTGAGGAAAAACTTGGGTTCTTGAACATGTATGTTTATCAATAAAAGTCCTAACTTGAAACATTTTGCAATCTTTTATTCTCTTTGCAATCATACGCCACGTACAGTTTTTGTCAATCATACACCTTGTTTCGAAACGATCTTTGCTTGATTTGTTAACTTTTAGTTGATAGCCATCTTCCACACATTTCGTATATAAAGCTATCTTCAAGTCTTCCTTTGTATCAAAACAATCATCTTTCTTGATACGAATAACTTTTGTGTAACAATCAACTGCTTTCTTTATCAACTCTTCTTCCGGTATCTGAAGTAATTCTGGCATATTCCAGTTATACGCCCGTGGCATTTCTTTTCTTCGGGGACTTTTTCTTCTTCTTTTTCTTCTTCAGGATTATATGAATTACAGAATGGATGTTCAACATGTTCATTCACAGTCGTAACTTCCTCCTCATTATCATCAACATTACATTCTTCGGCAACGGCTGTTTCATCATCAAAATTCGGGTATTGACCAATATCAATATCATTACACGCATGGTCTGTTTCTTCTTCTGAAACATCATCAAAATCCGTGTATTGACCAATATCAAAGTCCGGATATGACCAAGACCAAATTTCGAATACTGACTAGTACTCACAATTTTTTCTGTTGGCTCATCATCGTCTAACTGGTCAATACGAAAACCGGAATTTGGTGCTGAAAGTTGATTGGGATTTGGATTAGAGAAAGGTTGTGGGTTTTGAGAAAAACTTAGTTGATTACTACCCGCTACTGACCCAACAATACTACTTCTAGGTTCAACAACATACAATGTAACATCATCTTGTGAAACACTAATGTAAGCAATGAATCGTTCAACATCTTCATTGTCGGTTAACAAATAAACTTTACCATTTCTCTGATAAGATAGCCTAAATCCACTTAGGGGCTCTAAATTCAATTTATTTGAAACACGTAGCATTAGAGTTTCATAAGTTAACTTTTGTAAAGACAATTTTAGTTGAAGATTTATGGGTAAAGGCATATATTGTAAAACACCATTAACATTATCCCATGACCCTCCAAAACACAAATCTATCCAAACATGATCAACATTAGATGATTTCATGGTTGTAACTAAACAAACGAGATGCGAAACTAAGACCTGTTGCCGGATGGGGAAGGATGTCGTTGGATATAGGAACGGATGTCGCCGGAGAGAGTGATAGATGGAGATGGAATGAGTTGCGATTTAGGGATTTAGTTTATGATTTCAGTGTTATATACCCAAAATTTCAGTGTTGTGATTTACAGATTCTCGTTGCGATTTACGGATTATCGTTGCGATTTACAGATTCTCGTTGCGATTTACGGATTATCGTTGCGATTTACGGATACGCGTTGCGATTTACGGATTATCGTTGCGATTTACGGATACGCGTTGCGATTTACGGATACGCATTGCGATTTACGGATACGCGTTGCGATTTACGGATACACGTTGCGGTTTACGGATACGCGTTGCGATTTACGGATACGCGTTGCGATATACGGATACGCATTGCGATTTACCCATACGCGTTGCGATTTACGGATACACGTTGCGATTTACGGATACGCGTTGCGATTTATGTGTTCGCGTTGCGATTTTTATTTCGCGTTGCGATTTTGTTGGTCATTTTGGCAAATCCAAAAAAAGTTGGTTAAAATCGTATATTATAACTTTTTTTTGGTCACTGAGGCGATTTTCAGTTTTAAAAACTGTACAAACATTATATTCTGACCTAAGACCTCTAGAGATAATCATCTCTTAACTATTAAAATCGCTTGATTTATACCTTTAATTTTAATTTTTAATACATTAAAAAATAAACTTATCAAGAACGAACCAAACGAGTTTAGTGATTTAAAAAATAATTATTTTTTCTAAAAGTTTTGAGCTGAGCTCAAGTATTATATGAGTATTCAAATTTTCATTATTAAATAATTAAGAATTTTTCATACAAATATTACTTAAAATTATCTCAAACAAATAAAAAAACCTTTATCAAAATGATAACATACGACGATTTTTATTAAAGAAGAGTGAAATTCACAGTTATATGATTATTAATAAGGCATAATGCAAACAAATACCCTTAACGTTTGGCACTATATGTGTAACCCCTCAGATCGATGCGGATAGCCCAATCCGATCTGGAGTGTCACATTAGGCCACCGGAGCGACCTATTGTAAAAATAGCGGAAAATTTAAAACTTTTCTTAAAACATGTAAAATCATAAAATGATTTATTATTATTAAGAAATAAAATGGGTTTATCAGACTCTGATATAAAAACAAAATACAATCTATATGCCCCCTAATCACATGTACCATACTCTGCAAACAACGTTGGAAGAGCTCTCTTACTGAATTCGATAGATGCACTGGTACAATTCTTTTAACCTACAATGGTGAGTAATAGAGTGAGCTTCGAAAAGCTCAGTAATACAGAACTATTAGATGATGCTACATGACATGCAGATAAATGAGAAGCCATAATTTCCTTATTGATCAAACGTATACCAATTGTGGAATAATCTGGGGTTGCATTAGTAGTTCATCGAGTAGAAGCCATGAATCTCAGTTCATAAGAAACCTTTCATACTATCACGTTTTCATGAGGTCGAATATGATGCCTAGTGTGCTCCATCAGTACGATAAAACCATAATAGGTACATTAATTAAATGATAGTTCAATAAAATCCCATAAACCATAATGTAGTGGAGCTTTTTAAACTTGTATTTTAAAACCATCTTACAAAGAGTTAACCTAAGGGAACATCTTAGGGCCTGAGAGCCTACCCAAGATAGATTTCGAGGCCATGGGGCCTATCTAAGAACACATCTTAGGGCCGCAGGGCCTACCCGAGAATGATCTCAGGGCTGTAGAGCCTACCTAAGAGTCACATTAGGTCCATAAAAATTTTCCAGCTTGATCAGAGCTGTACTTTACAAATCTGTATCTCCAAGATACAATTTATACAATGATAAAAATCCATAAGCCATCTCTGTTAAGTCGGTGCATCCATAAAACAGTAACCATAGATTTCAGTGTACCAAATGTTAAAACAATAAAACAATTTTTCAAAATATAAGGAACACACTAGAGAATCCAAATATTTTTCAGATGCATTTTGTAGTTATCAATATGGATACATGAACTTGTGCAATTTGATCGGATTCCAGTAATAAGATCTTATTGAAGAGAATCGATTTCTAACCGATCTAATCAGACATTTCAGATTGATACTTTAAAATTCCACTAAGTTTCTATGTGCATCAGGAAAACGTTCAGGAACCTTTATACATAATAATTCTAAATTCAGATTTACTGTGAGTGATTCCATTACCCAAACAATCAGGGGTATTCAGGAATATACTTTGAATTCATAGGATTTCAGCCCAATTGAACCAAATGAGGTATTCCGAATATTTTCCTTCTGCGTTACTTGCGTTTTCAAACATGACCGAAGTGATTTTAGATGAAAATATAGAATTGAAGATTAAAGTCATTTACAATCTATGACTATCGACCGTATTATTACACAACTCTCAAACTGATGCATGTCAACAAGTCAATTCATTATCCTTCAAGTGTATTCACTCTTTAATACCATAATGCAGATCCATAGATCATCCCCATAATCATCGCTGAATAGATCTCCCAACTATCTTTATTTCATTTCCATGTTTCAACGATATCAAGAAATACGGACGTACTTGATTCATGGTTCATAACCCATAAATATAATTCATCATGTAAGCTCAACAGTGTTTCCAGACTCATCCAAATCACTTATTTAATCTTCATTCATTGAGGTTATTTAGTTCATTTAACAATCATGTCTATTCTTGTAACTTCAGAGTTTTCCAGAGTAATTCAGGAGTTTATGAATTCCAAATACATATTGTATTTCCATTCAGTTCAATTTAGTCATATACTAGAGTTATTCTAGTATTCGTGGTTGATTTATCTTACAGATATTCATTACTTACTATCGAATATGCTCTAGCGTTGAGTACTTCCAAAATTATCATTAATTCAAACTTGAGGAAACGAACAAGCATTCAAGTGGTTTATATGCCATTCAAGTATTGATACAACACTAGCATTGGTTGATCGGCTTAAGTTGCGTTCTATAACCTTTAAGAGCAGTACAACATCCATGTTAATTTGAATTTCTTAAATAATCCAAGACATTTACTTAGTCTAGGACATAAGGGTATTTTGGTCCTTTTTATGCTCAGTGATCTTTCATGTATTTCAAAGCTTGAGGATATCCATTCATTCCTGGCTTGGCGATATTTTTTAATCATTTCCATTACAGAGGTATTTTGGTCATCTTACAGATCTAGAATATTTCAATCATTTTCTTCCGTCCATTCTTATTATTTAATTCAAACTTATCATTTATGTCAGTCCCTTCGAACTATTCTGACAATATATCACCATCGATAAATTATTATTCTTCATGTACTTACTTAAGTCGGAGATTTATAGGTTAAATGCATTCTCAGATGTTACTGACGAATTATCAGGAATTTTCCATACAAAAATAGGATCTCAATAATCAAATCATTAATTTATCGGTTTAAAAACAAATTTTCATGTTACTTTCTCATTCAGAGTCAAATTGGACTATTTTTACCTCTCAAGGGCATTTTCATAATTTCTTAACCAGATGATTTCAGTATTAACTCTTAACGAAAATAATTATACTTTAGAGATCCAATGGTTAATTGCTTTCCCGAACATTCTTTGATCTTGAAATGATTCTTTAACCGACTTCTAGTATCTTGCACAAACCCTTTTGGGTTTAAAAACCAGTTATCCATATTTCCTAAGCAAAACTAGCATTTCTTATGCACATATGAAATTTTACCGAATCAATATGTCTTTACAGAGTTATTAACCAACTTCCAGGGACAATTCTTGTCATCTTACAATATAATGGTATTTTCGTAATTTTATCCTACCGAAGTATTTTCATAATTTCCCATCCAAGTACCTTTAACATTTAACCTTTGATGATATAAAATATAAGTTACAAATCCAGAGCTGATTTCTTTATCACCAATCACAAACTTGTAATTTAATTCTAACGATTCATCAATCTCTTATATTAGTCATTCGATCTGTATTCAGTTACAGAATTTCTACCACATTCATATCGAGTGTATAACTTATTCAACTCCACAAAAGTGATCAACATTATCTTATTCATGCATTTACCAATATCAACATGTTCCATAAAGCATAAAGAGGTAATAAAGTATTACCTCGATTTCTGTGTCATACTGATCGACCATATAAATTCCATTCGAACACCGTTGATCTTTAATTCAACTTCCAATATTTCCTCAAATACATAACAATAAACATTTCATCAAAAACAGGCTTAATTCCGAAAAACGGATCGAATCGGGTGATTAATCAGTGAAAAATAACTTACCGATTTTGAATTTGGCGAAACAGACCTCGAAATCAGAACACCAACAAAACTCAAAATATTAGTCTTAAATTCCAGCTCACCAACTTGATTTCTAGCTTCCAATCTTTTTCTAACGAACACGGATAATCTATCGTACAAATATGATTTCCATTAATTTTCCTTGTCATAATAAAAATAACTTATTAGAATTTAATTAATAATTTGGAAACCCAATTTGCATAACTAAAATCTTGAAGAGCTAGTGATATTTAATTGCTAACATCATGGACTAAATTGATTTTTATTTAAACCATTATGCCATAATCATAATAATACGGAAGCTAAAAGACAAAGTTAAATTTTTACCAAACTTGGATAACTCAGCTTGTAATTTACCCCTTTAGCACTTTGTCAACTAAAACCCACGTGATTTGCTCATTCATCCTTTACCAGTTTTGAAGGCTCAGGCATTGGACTTTCCTTTACTCGAGTGATTACATCGTCCACATCTTTTCTCACTTCCTTCACTTATATCACAAATCTAGATTTGTTCTTCTTTTCGATCAATTTCACCGCTCGTTAATCGTCTTGAAATGATCATAACCATCTTGAGCAACAATTACGTTTGGTGTAGGCTTGGATTCCTACAACAGTCTCTTTTCAGTTAAATGAATCCAAGCTGAGAACTCTGACGATGCAAACCCAAGCAGCCTACGATGAATTGGAATATTGAAATCAGTCAACAAACCTAGGATTTTAGTAACTATGACCAAACTGTTGCTGGCAAATTTACTTGAGTTCTGCATGATGGCTCTGAGTTCTTGGACAAATATGGCGTTGAAGTGCTCTGTAGTGTTCAGTTCCTTCAATTTCTCTAATTAAAACCAAGTCATCCCAAAATATCTTTAAAACATGTGGTTCTCCATTTCCATATTATAAAATTAATAATAAAAGAATTATTTATTTTCAATCATTTCTTTCAATCATTCACCCCTCCATCACTTCATATTATTTTATTATATGAATGGAGATTGTTGTTGGTGAATGACAAAGCAATATATTTCTTTAATTGATTTTAAGCTTTGGTGGACACAAAAGCTGCCCGAAAATGAGCTGAAAATTCCAACCAAAATGATAATGCCATTATCTTTAATTTTCATAGTGGACCCAAAATTTTAATTTGACTACTACTTAAATCACATATCTTAATATGAAAGAAATCTAACCTCATATTAGGGTGTGACAATATGCATTTGTGCCCAAATCATTTTTTTTGGAGTAGTTCTACCCACAATGTTTGATTATGAGGCATAAGTTCCTCCGTTAGATGGAATCCGTCACTCAACTGACGGTCAACAGGTCCATCTGACGTGGCATGCACATGTGGTCATCGATTATAACGTGACATTTCCACGTCATTATTTTTTGCTGACGTGGAATTACACGTAGATCCAGATACTGACGTGACATGCACAAATCATCATAGATGATGAAGTGGCAGTGCCACATCAGTTTTTTAAATAAAAATTAAAATATTGTTTCTAATATTTATATATTTTTATTTAGTATTTTTTATCCAATAAAATGACACGTGTCAATAACTTATGGTTTATATTTAATCCAAACAAAACTTGCTTTTGAGGGAATTGAACCTGAGCCAAAAGCTTGAAACCCGTCACCAAACCACAGGCCAAATCATTCATTTGGTTATCTTTTGCATTACAAAACATTTAACATATACGTTATGTCTCTCACACACACATTTTATCAAACACTTGGTGCACTTGGTGAATGCTTACAGAAAAATTGCTATAAATTCACAATTCAGTTTGATAAGTCACCATTAAACTTAAATGATTCAGTTTGAACTATTAACTTAATTTAACAATTCAGTTACTTTTATGAAATTCACAATTAAACTATACAAGCGTAATTCAGAAAGAATTACAGAATGAAATGAAGTCTTAAACCAAGTTAACTCGACTCGAACAATAAAAAGAAAGAATAGAACCAAACGAATTCTTGGACTCAACACTTACATATTCCGGGAAAACATTCATATACATCTCCATGAAGGCCAGGGCTAAAACAAGCACGTCACTGAGTTCATGGTTTCTGATGGAACAGTTGTGACAACATCTACAACTATCTGTATCACCACCAGAACAAGGATAGGATAGCCTGTGTCGAGTCTATCAGGCTTGCCGTGCATTGTAATGCTCTCGAGCTAAAATCATACGCAGAGATCACAGATATGTCCGTTTCGCCTACACTACCTCATGGGTAATACTCTTTAAAATGTTATACTTGCAGAGAGGACATGTAGCATTGATATGCAGCCACTTATCTACACAGGCACAGTGAAAATGGTGACCACAAGGAAGTTCCCTTAACTCAACGTCGTCGTCGTAAGCAGAAAGGCAGATGCAACATTCCTACGAATTAACCCAATAATGAAAAACCAGTTCGGTTTCAGCTCAGCAACGGTAGAGGAGAAAGGAAATAAACAGCATAAAAAAGGAGATTATCTTACTGCATCATCCTCGGAAAGCACTCGTTCCATGGGGGAATCAATACCACATTCAGTAATTACACCTCCAACAGGTCCTTCGACATCACCGGCAAATTTCTCACCCTTGCCAATTTTTCGAAATTTGTATATTGGCAACTGATCAATGTCCTCCTTCGAAGCTCCTTCCTGATGCAAGAGGCCATATGAAACCAGTAAAAAGGAAAGCATACCAAAAAGGAAAAGATGAAAAGAAATCCAAGTAAATCCATCCAACTGCCAAGAGCCATACAACTTCAGGATCCGTAAATATTTAACTTAAATGTGCTCAACTAAATCCTGTTGTTCAAATGCAGCAAATTCTTTACTTTGAAAGTGCTTGAAGGATCATCAAGTAAAATACAACATTCAAAATGTGTATCAGACACCATTAAATTGTCCAAACTCCATTGTGATCATACAATTATCCGGGTTGAATTAGATTCAGATTTAAAGCTCGAAATACATGCAATAACACAAAGAGGCCTTCCCCATACTAACTAGGTGATTATAAGTAAATCTGGGATGTTTACCTCCATTAACCATCTCGTTACAAAATTAGATATTCAAGAACAAAAATCAAGTATCAAATGCGGACAAACATATTAAAGAATCTATACGAAAATGTCAATTCTAAACGCAAGAGGGTGTGAAAGTTACCTGATCTGCCACAGCATACAGGATTGCAATAATACATGGAAGACAGCAGCAAACAGCAATGCCTATGATGCATGCCAATGCAACACAGAATACAATGAAGAACACATCAAAACCAAGAAACACTACACAAAGCCTGAAAAGAAAAATGCGTTTTAAGAGTTAGGATCCAATTACCGGGGAGCAACTTCGAACTCCCAAACAAATAAAAGCCAGGACAAGGGGCACAAGAACTTACCAATAAAGCTGGGGGGAGCTACGAACCATTGTTTCGCCACCTACAGATACCCCGTAGAATCCGATGATCCACCAGATGAATGAAAACATATTATTTGCAGATTCCAGGAGCTTTGCAACACTGCTGAAAACATTTTCAACTGATTAGCTACTAAATTGGGTCTAAAGTATCATATACAACCTAATCTATAATAGGTGAGATTAATATATCCAAAATACACCATAAAATTGAAATAATATGCCCCCAAAATTCCCAACACTTAATTCAACTAATGTGAAATGCAAGTGTGGATTTTCAACACATTACAGCTTCAATGTATGAGACAAATTTGCACAGCTTAACCATGTAATATCGAGTAAGTAAATTAAAATTCGAAATCTCCGTCAAATTCCTAATTGCATTCTTGACATCATAACGAAACATGTTCCAAGTTACACTTTGCCTGATGAGGCCTAAAACCCATTTATTCCAATTACCAATATGACATACAGCTTCTTGAATTCACCTACATATCCCCACAGCTCAAAAAACCATGATTGCACTTGCCACCAAAGAAACAATATCTTCCATCTCAACCCACCAATTAACCAATAAGAAGCAGTGTATAAAAAGGAATCCAACACTATCATTAAGGCTTTGCTTTGTATGAAGGATGGAAACGAGGAAATATGGAGAATTTGTTAACCAAATGGTTAAGATTCAAAGTAAGACAGTGGTTATTAATCTTAACCTTTTGATTAAGCAATTTTCCATCCTTCCCCTTTAGTAACAAGAAAAGCCTAAGTTCTTAAACTCATTGAATACCAGTGAAACTCTTAATCAATATAAATATATACCTTCCACTATCCTCTTCCAGATGAGCCAAAGTTACGTAGTGCTCCGAATCTACCCTCAACCGTGGGCTCAAAGCCCCTTCATCTCCTGCATTAAATGGGCTGTACTCCACGCTCCGTTTCCGCCTCCGCCGCCTATACTCAACACAAACGCAGACCATATGCAATAAACACTGCAATGCATACCCAATTATCCACAGTCTCAGCGGCATGATCGGTCTCTCCTTCCAGCTCAAAACCAAAACCCCAACCGCCGCAGCTGCGAACGTGAAATTCCAGATAACATCGAGGACCACCGCAGGCTTCGAATACGCCCAATCGCTATGCCGCTCCTCGAGCTGCTCGGCAGCGGTTTCTCTAACCAACATGGAAGGCTCACGCATCAGTCTTCGGCTGCTGGCTCGGCGCAGGAACCGAGATGCTTCCCGAAGCCTCTGGCCGCGCACGGATCCACAAGAGGAACCGTCCCGTGATACGATATTTTGTGACGAGAGGAACTGCGTCGTCGAAGCCATATGTGGGATTTCTCAGGGGGAAAAAATTCTAAAATATTTTCAACATAAACAAAAACAATAGAATTTCAAATGGGTATTCAATTTAATGCCATGGGGGAAACATTAACGGCAATCTTTCAAAGAATTTGGCGAATTAGAGCTCTACTGAATGTTGGAGATGATGAATCTGAGGATGTTGAAGGTTGTCTCTTTTATTTCTTGGGGAAGGTTTAATTTATCCGGTAATATTTGGTGCAGTTATGCGGTTCGTGTCATTCATCGTTAGGTGTATTTGAAAACCCAGTTGTCTATAAACGACAATTTTTTAAAATTAAAATATAAATATGCGGGGAGGTTATACTGGCCAAGAGAGCCTCCCTAGGGACACGTGGGAAAGGCGCGCTTGGCCAACAAAACCTTTCCTCAACGCTTCTTTTTTCTCTCTTTTCTTTATAACTCTTTACAAAATTATGTTATTAATTATTATATTTTTTGCATTTAGCATTATTTTATGCATTTTGATTTGGTCCATTTTAATTTATGTAACTTTTAAAATTTTAATCATGATACAAATATAAATCTACAAAGACTACTTATTTTATTCATTTACCTGGAGATAGTCGGATGATTTGGACATGACCTCAAAGGGTTGTTTTGTAAATATAAATTAAGATTTGAGGTGAGTCGGGTCAATTTTTTTTTTTTAAATATAAGCTATAGAGTCAGGTCAAAATTATGTTTAAAATAAAAAAGTTACGACCATGCAACAATCTTAATTTGATTTAATCGTAAATTAGACTAGATATATCGCATTAGTTGATCAAAACTTAATCATAACTAAGTCAAAATATTTTATAATTTAGAGATTAACTTAAAATTTAAGTGTTAGTTTCAGAGTATTTGGTGGAATTAACCCAAGAGAAAATAACTCACTGAAAAGCAAATATGGCCCACAATCGAGTTGGTTTGGTAATCGACGACGCCGTTTAGTACGGTTAACGGGTGTGTTTTAAACTCCATCCAAAGCCTTCCATAACCATAACCGCATTTAAAAAATTCTCCAAATTCAACGAAGAACAAAAGATAGAAAATACTGCTGCAAATGGGACGATTGGCGCGATTTCTCATCTACGTTACCAGTCTTCTCTTCCTCCAAAATAATGTTATTTCAGTCGAGATCCTTTCGAAATCGAAGCTTGAAAAGTGCGAGAAAAGTACGGGCTCCGACGACAAACTGAGTTGCACCACCAAGATCGTCATCAACATGGCCGTTCCTAGCGGTTCCGTAAGTGAACTATTTTTTTTGCTCCTTACCTTCGTTGTTTAGTTTTTTTGTTTCTTCTTAATATGATGTTTATGCTTTCTCCAGAGTGGCGGCGAGGCGTCGGTCGTGGCGGAAATTGTAGAGGTGGAGCAGAATTCTACGAATAACATGCAGACGTTACGGTTTCCGCCAGTTATAACGGTCAACAAATCCGCTTCATACGCGCTCTACGAATTAACATATATTCGAGTGTGTTCTTGAACAACAAAAATAAAAACATTGTACATCTTATTTATATATTTATTTATTTTTTAAATTGAGGGAAAATTGAAAGAAAAGATCGGGGAGATAGTAAAGAAAGAATCTCTCATTTTCAAATTTGCATTTTTATTGAACGATTTGGTTTTTCAGGATGTTTCTTATAAGCCTCAAGAGTTTTTTGCTAAGACACGCAAATGTCAGCCGGATGCTGGGGCTAGTGTTGTCAAGATATGTGAGAGGTAAGAAGCTGTTTTTGATTTAATTTTTCTGATGTTTAGTGTGTATTAAAATTGATGCATGGACATGAAAAATGAAGTGATATTGACTGATTTCCAGAAACCATTTTGTAGGTTGCGCGACGAGCAGGGTCACGTCATTGAACATACTCAAGTTGGATTTTCAACTTTTAAGTATCATTTTGAGTGGAATTTAATATTATGTTGAACTTAGCTGTTGCTTAGTTGTTCATATTGTTATTACAGACTGCCTAATTACTTCGTTACTTTTGTCTTTGCCATGGTAGTAAAAATATTTTACTTTTGCTTGCTTAACTGTCATATTTCTTGAAATGTAGTTGTAAATTTTACTTTACAGTTCTTTTTTGACTATTTATTTGTCTTTCGGATCCTCTATCCTTCTTGTTTAGCCTATTTGCTGTCCTTGCGGCCCCCGAAGGCGGGCACCTTCATCTTGTGGAAATATCTGTAAGTGCTCTCTGTGTATTTCAGCACTGTCAAATTTTCTTTTGGATGTAGGATTTTCTAGAATCTGATTGTTCTTTCCCTATCTTTACATTTGGGCAGTTGACAAATTGATAAAAGGAAAGGCCAATACTGCTCATTGTCTCCGATTCCCAGGTGATTGGTATGGCCTTCACTAGCGTTCTGTTGGTTACATATTTTGTCTTTTTGAGTTGTTATTTTTCTTGCTGGACCACCACCTTCGTCGTCAGTAGTCAATGACAAAACTTGATAATAAATCATTTTCAAACTTGTTTTTTCCCCTATAATGTCAGTAAAATAGTTTTTTCATAAAAGAAATTTCGAATAAAAGGAAACTAGAGAAATATAATGGAACTGATTTCTATTAGGTAGGTGATCCGTGATTAATGATGGCATTTGGCACTCTTTTTGCTACAATGTCTCGAATGTTGATAAAAGGAGCAACTGCTAACTTTCTATCTACTTAGGTTCCATGTTTTTGGCATTGGGCAGCAGTCAATTGGGTTTAGCGTTAGAATTGAGATGAAGACAGGAAATAAAGTTTCGGTATGTAGTGCCTCATATAATTTTTCAGATGCTTATTGAAAGACTTCCTTTTTCAGTTGTAAAACGCATATCTTATTGATCAGGTATAACCTTGGTTGTATATTGGTTTGTAGTTTCACGTAATGATGTTAGAATTGTATACAATTGATGTATGAACTGAACTGAAAGGAATTTAAAATTTCGTAATAGTAACTTACCTTTCAAATAAATTAATGTTTGCAGGAAGTTATTGTAGGGCCTGAAAACAGAACAGCAACATCCGCTGACAAATTTCTAAGGGTCAATCTTATTGGAGATTTTGTTGGATATTCAAGTATTCCTACATTTGAGGACTTCTACCTGGTCATTCCAAGGCAGGTCAGCTTGCTTAGAGGATACTGTTATGACTGTTATACGCAAGAATGATATAATCCTGCTAGTAGACACATTTTAGACAATTTAGTCATCTTGTTAATTACTTTGAGAAGGCTTTTTCCTTAGCATTTGACAAGAAGATGATGAATTAATATTATCAGGTTGTTTGCCCTATTTCTGTACTTACAACATAGCGATCATATGTTTTTTACAGCTTAATTTGAGGCCAAAAAATGATTCTCTTAAAATTCTGCAAATATATGACCGTTGAACAATTATTATGATTTAAAACACGCAAATAAATGGCAATTCTTAAAATTGGTGATGGAGTTTGAATTGGAATTTAGAACCTTTTATAGGCATTAATTGGGTTTCCCGGTTTTATCTTCTCATTGTTTTTATAGAAGGTACATGCTTATAATAAATGTTAGCGTATATTGTAATGAGTTCTTGTTGAGCATGAGAAGTATTCCAACTAGCAGCCAGTTGTGCTCTTTATTCTACTTTTTTCTTTTTAGTATGGGAGATTGGCTACAATATGCATGGCAATGTAATTTGATTATGTTGTTTCAGAATTTTGCTGGATATCTGTTTACTGTTATTTTGGTGCATATTCGGTTATTTTGTATTGCCAAAACTCTTTTTTATTCCTTCAATGACAGGGTGGTCCAGGTCAACCCAATTATTTGGGAAGGAATCTTTCTATGTGGATGTTGCTTGAGAGAGTGAGATTTACCTTAGATGGTGTTGAATGCAACAAAATTGGTGTCGGTTATGAGGCTTTCAATGGTCAGCCAAACTTCTGTTCAGCACCATTTTGGAGTTGCTTGCATAATCAGTTGTGGAATTTCTGGGAAGTTAGTATATAAAACTATAGTAGTTATAATTTCTTTAACTAGTTTGGTGCAAGAAATAGCAATGAAAAACTTATGATCTTCTATTTTCGTTGCTTATATATATCTTGGTCATTGTTAACTGAGAAGCCACTGCCTTATTGCTGGCAGGCTGACCAAAACCGAATTAAGAGGAAACAAGTTCCATTGTATGGCGTCCAAGGGAGATTTCAAAGGATAAATGAGCATCCGGTTAAGATTCCACAACTGTACATTCGTTCCGAGCAAGTTTCTCCACATTATAGGTGAGTTAATTTATGTTTCCCATTTGGCTGCAGGGTGCAGGGTCTCATTCATTCTCTATAGGAGTGACGGAAGTTCTTAACACAAACCTCCTAATAGAACTAAGGGCTGATGACATAGATTTCGTTTTCCAAAGGTAAGTAACGCTGCTACAATTGATAGCTATCGCATACTACAATATAGATGACTTGGACTCATTCTTATTATTTTCAGCAAATGATTCATCAAAAGCATGGATTTGCAATATTCAACTTGATTATATCAAGTCTTTGTTTACTTATCATCAAGGACAAAGTACTGAGGATTATGCTCTTTGTGTTCGACTCGCAATAGATAGACCTTTTGTTGTCCTGTATGCTTCTAGGCAATTACTTCTTACTTATACTATCACTCAAAAGCATTTTAAAGATTATTTATGGTGATTGATGTCTTTTGGTTTCATATCTAAGTGATACCCCATCTTTAATACTTTGGTCGTACTTGATGTAAATATCACATATACTTTTCACAGGAGTCCTGGAAAAATCATGAGTGTAAAAGTTCCAACATTTGAAGCCCTCACTCAGTTTGGGGTTGCCACAATTATGGTTACGAATACCGGTGAAGTAGAAGCATCATATAGCTTAACGGTACTCGGATACATACTTTTTTCTCATTATGTACATAAAGAATAAATATGAGTTTCCATTTGAACAAATATGGCGATATTGCCACAAGTTGCTCTAGTTTCAGTTATGATGAACTTTTTCCTTGTGCAGTTTGACTGCTCAAAGGGTGTCGCCCTTATGGAGGTATTTTCTCTCAACTTTTTAAAGTGTAGTGTGCGTAGTTAATCATGGCTAATCAAAAAAATATCACCAACATTGAATTTTCTGCAGGAACAATTCTTCATTATGAAGCCAAAAGAAATTTCGGCTCGATCTTTTAAAGTCTATCCAACAACTGATCAGGCTGCAAAATATGTTTGTTCTGGTAGGAATTGAAAGGAGGCTTTTAAGCCATCTTGAACCATTTTCTTTTCATATTCCCAAAATTTAACATCACTAAGATTGATACATTTCACTTAACATGCTTTTTGCTTGACATGCTGAATGCAGCTATATTGAAGGACTCTGAATTTAGTGAAGTTGACAGAGCAGAGTGCCAGTTTAGTACTACAGCTATTGTTCTTGACAATGGATCACAGGTATGATAAGTTTATGGTCTGGTGTCAAAAAGAAACGAAATTAAGGTTCGTAATCTATGCTGCACCGACTCCTTGATTTTCTTGAAGTACCAGAGTTAAACATATTTTTGGACAAGCAAATACTTGGAAACACTTGGAAAAAACACATCAAACATGTTCATATCATATCCATCACACTCCTGAGTTCGAGTAATATAGTTTTAAAAAACTGAGGATTGTTATACTTCATTTTACTGTCTGTTGAGATTCATTAACTTAGCCATGTGCATTGCGAACCATAAGCGCTGTGAACTGTACAAGTATGAGGAAAAAGTATCAGTTGGTGCTCTTCATGTCTTAAGTAAATCTCTGAAAACATCAAATTTTTTCAGATTACTCCTTTCCAACCACCAAATACCGGCGTTAATGGTTTCTTTGAATCTCTTAAGAAAATTTGGAAAAACCTGTGGGAAAGTTTGGTGGACTTCATCACCGGAGAAACTTGCAGGTCATTTAACGATTAGAATACATATTTCCATTTCTACTAAATTATGCAGTTGACTCGATGTTGAATTTCTTTCCTTTTGTTGTGTAGAAGGAAATGCTCAGGTTTTTTCGACTTCAGCTGTCATATACAATATATCTGTATGAGTTGGATTGTACTCTTCGGTTTGATCTTGGCGATATTTATGACTGGTAAACCTTCATTATTACCAAGAAACAAGTTAAGGGAGAATGCAAATAATTTGCTTATCACATCACATGGTATTTTGAATTGCAGTCCTCGTGTTGCTATGGCTCTTACACCAAAAAGGCTTCTTTGATCCTCTTTATGACTGTTTCGAGGATCATTTCGAGTTCGATCATCATGGAGCTAATGATGTCCACAGGCACGGTATCCATAATCACCGTTACCCCATTCATGCCAAAAAGCGTATCAAGACCAAGCACCACAAACATGATGCTCGATATAAACGAAGCGGCATTCACCATGATCACCGGCACAATCATTCCAAAAGGGAGGATGATTATCATCATTACCTGCATCATGTTCATAAGTACAAGCACAAGCACAAACATAGGCATGTCAGAAGTTCTAGCATCATACAAGAAGTCCAGTTGGATAGAAGGAAACATGATGATGTCGGACACCACAAGCATAGGAGAGCACCAGAGCTAATAGACAGACCATTGAAGCTGAGATAGAGATAGTTCATAGCAAGATGAAGTTATAATCATATCAATGGGAGGCTATTTTTCAAAATCGAAGGGCTAGATACAAATTTAAATTTCTTTTTATTTAAATGTAATATATCGAGTTCGATCAAATAAACCAAATTAAATATTATAGGGATTTATTATTCGAATCTGAATCCATTATAATTGTATTTACGGACAGTAAAATTGCTTAAATAAGATGTACCATAAACTATTTTATGATCTAGAGTGATTGCTATAGTAACCCGAAAATCTCGTTAGGATTTCATGACGATTTCATGAGAACACGATAATTTTATGATCTCGTTATGTTTGCAAGACGAGTTTCCATGCTGCTTATTGCATGTTACCTGACAGCAGTGCAATTCAGACGCAATGGAGAATGGGGAAGTCGTCATGCACACATATCAATATATATATTAACCCTACCGTCCGTGGTCTATTCTTAAAGAAGGCTAGCTATAGTTTCGGCCCAAAACAAATAATTTAAACAGAGAAGCCCAACCAGCCCACGAAGAGCTTTAAGAGTGGCCTGTGGTTAGGTCAGGTCTGGCAGTAGCTTCTTCTTTATCAAGTTGGCTCTTTCTTTGATGCGCCTTCGTTCCGCACCCTGGTCAGCTCTCTTAGTTGGTTTTGAACTTGAAACTTTTTGCACTCTCATCGAGGAGAATGAAGAAACCCTTTAACTCCATTGCAACTTCAAGCAAAACCCACTTCGAAGAAAGTGAAGAAGACGATGAAGGAGAAGGAGAGATGGAATCTCCATCCGAAGAAGAGAACTCTGATGACTCCATTGCTTCCGATGAAGTAGGTATATTTTACCATAGCTTAAAATCTTATTCTTCCAATCTTCAACTGATTATATTGCGTTTGTGTTTCTGGGAGAGTTGTAGGAGGAAGAGATAGAGCGCGAGTTAGCAGAAGTTACATTCGAAGAGCTACAAAAGGCACGAGCCGATGGTACGGATTCAGTTTCTCGTAAACCCCGTTCAGATGCCAAGCACCGTCGCGCTAACAAGAATAGGTATCCTTTTTTACGATTTGAGAAATAAGTTTTTTTACTTCCTTTTATGGCAATTTATGTTTTTGTTTTTTGGGTTTTGGTTTGTGTTTTATATAGGCCGATGGAACTCAGTAGCAAGAAACCAGTGATGTCTTTTGGACAAGTTATTCAAGCTCCTAAAAAGGTAAACCGAGTTTCTTTAAGCTTTTGCTTTTGTTTTGAATGTAATAAGAATAACATATTAAATAGTGTAATTGTGGTTTTGCTTGCCTAAATTAATGATCTTTTGGTTTTGAAGTATCTTAGTTTTTCTTTAATGCAATTATGCGCCGGGTTGGTTACCTTTGTAAGATCTTAATTGTGTCCCTGTTATTCGAGCTTATAATTTCACTTAAACTGTTGAAGTTGGTCTTATGATTTATGTTGAGATTTTTTTTTCTTCTGTTTTCAGCTTTTGTGCTTATAATTGATGTTAATATGATTTGCTTGTAAGTGGCATTCATGACCCTTCCCTAAAGTTCTATATCTCGATTGGTGTAATAAATATTGTTTTCTTAAGAAAAAAATAGTATGCTCCCTGTTGTTTTGTAAATGTCACATGTCTAGTAATTTAGGCCATTTTTAGTTGCCTGTCCTCGCTAAATGTTTTTTTGTGTGGCTAATTTATGTGCACAAGACTCCAGTTATTGTAGCATTGATCCTGATGGAAATCGCAATAATAATGTTCTCTCTTTTTGGGAAAGGGTATCACATACTGGTTCTTGTTTTCAATAGTTAAAGAGAATAGAACATTAAAAGGTGAATTGAATCTGTTTGCTTCTTTCTGTTCAGGTGTCACGAGACCCCCGTTTCGAATCTTTATGTGGTAAACTTGATGTCGATGGGTTAGTCTCTTCTCTCTTTATCATTCAATCATTTACATTGATTTCATTTGTTGCTTTAACTACATTGGTCCCGTTGCAACTGTTATTACCCTACACAAAGTTTAACTACTCTTACCTGTGCGTATCAGTCAAGTGGGATGAGGAGTTTTTCATGGATTAGTCGTTAGTAATCTATTCCATGATCTTTAAGGACAACTCTTTGATTGGTCGGCTGAGCTTCATACGTTATTGTATTAAATCCAACACAAATATGTTACTGAAATTTAATGAGTATTGCCTGAAATCTTGATTACCTTTTACCAGTCTATGGAGCTTTACTTTGATAGTAGTCTACTTTACCATGTGACCACATCTCATATGTGCCCATAATAGTTCAATAGTAACGATCAACCTCTTGGTTGAGGTAGTAGCATTTGATGGTTGTCACTTTCTACTTTCCGGATTATGCCTGTCGTTGGCAAATTGGCTTTTCCTTAGCCCGCAACTGATGATTTTTTTTTATTTTGCAGATTCAGAAAAAGATATAATTTTCTGTTTCAGAACAACCTACCAGCTGAAAGAGAGGTATTCTAATCTATTTGACCTCTTCTTTGGGTTTATACCGTCATTTTTCAACGATGTATTTCCCGGATGTGACAGGAGGTGCAGAAACGACTAAAAAAAACCAAAGATCCCAAAGTCATTAATGAACTGAAGAACCATATTTCTTGGATTGTAAGTAATTTATCTATTCAATAGAAACCACTTCAGTCTCCAGGGTCTTCTATATGGCCCCTGGATGCATCAGAGCACCTCCCTATCAACTTATTTACGTTGGATCACGAATCAGGATAAGCAATTAAAGTTTGAGTCAGCAAAAAATACTGATGCAGAGATTCTGGCTGCACACAAGAAGAAAGAAAAAGAAGCAGCAAAGCATGGGAAGCGCCCTTTCTATCTTAAGAAATGTAATGTCAAGAATCCTCTCACTCTCACTATTGCTTTTGGAATCTTGTGTTAGACTATAATATAGGAAACCGTCCAGACTGTTATTATTTTAGCTTTCTAACCTTTCACAGAATGTTGTATCATGTTGATTATGCATGTATGATTGTTCCTATGAATCCATTTTAATGGATGCTAATTTGGATTACTCCTTTGCAGCTGAAATTCGGAAGCAAAGGCTTATCGAGAAGTATAAAAAGCTCAAGGTACACATTCAACATACCTTGTAATTTAAACTTGTTCCCTATGACATCAACTCTCTCAACTAATTAATCATATCGATGATGTATCATCAGGCATCCGGCAAACTCGAATCCTTCATCGAGAAAAAGAGAAGGAAGAATGCTGCCAAGGATCATAGGTTCATGCCCTATCGTAGACCCAACAACAGCGAGCAACAAAGTTAATGATTCCACAGGTTTTTGGTCTGTATTTATGCAGTCCTCCATTTTGGATGGATATGACTTGCCCTCTATTGGTGGTGTTGAGATGAGATTAGGGTTTATTATTCTAAAAAAATGTTCGGAGTAATTAGTTTATTATTGTTTTAGTAGATTTTTCTGTAATTTTGAGATATTTCCTCCTTATTTTATATAAAACTAACAGTTATTATTTGTTCAAAAATAATAATACACCCGTTTGTACTTTTTAATTCAATGGTTGATTTTGATTGTCATGTGTTTTTTTGACAAAAGATCGTCATTTATGTGTATGTATTGATAACATTTATTATTTAAATTATATATTATACTGGTTAATTTTAATTATAGCAACACTTATAGTTTAACTTTAAAAATATATTTATATATAATTGTAATTAAATTTAAATAATAAATCGGAACAACTAATAAATTAAAAAAAATCTAAATAGAGAAAAAGGAAGCCTAAACTGGGCCCTGAAGTCTAAACTCTAATTGGACCAACGGTAACAAAACAGAAGACCCGCCTCTAAACGCAGCGTTTAGAGTTTACATGATGGTGGACCAAACGACGGTTGGTCGGTAAATAAAATACTCGGCGATTATCAGAACAACGGTCATAGTATTACCCTTCTCAGGCAAAAACAGAGTCGCTAAACGAAACACAAAAAGAAAACCAGTTGATCCAAACACAGATAACAGCAAACATGGGACTCGGTAATAGAACACTGCAAGAATCCTGGAACTTCTCAGTTCTGTCTTTTATATATATATATAGATTTTGTATGAGGTTTAACGTTCTGTTGATTCTCAGGGGAAAGGGGTAGACCTAGCAAAAAGCTTAAAATTTATGTGAAGGTCATCCAAAATCCTCTGCCTTTTCGATTTTTACATAGAATTAATGGGTTTTTTCTTTTCATTTTCCTTACAAAAGCATGTTTTTTTTCTTTCTTATGTTTTCTTGCAGGATTATCATAGGAGCTCAGCTGTTGAAGATGCGAATTCGTTTTATCCTGACGAAGGGGACGATGATTCTCGTGATAGTAACCATTTCTTCGTTCTATTTTTTGACAAATTTGAGTTTGTCTTTGTGGAGGCATAATATTATATGATTGAATTTGAAGGTGAAAAAGAAGGGAAGAGGAGAGATTTTAATAAATTAGAACTAAAGCCCGACCACGCGAATAGACCGTTATGGGCTTGTGCCGACGGGGCGTATTTTCTTGGAGACATTCTCTCCTTTGTACAAGCAAGCTTATGATTTTCTCATTGCTATAGCCGAACCTGTTTGCAGGTATTGATGTTGAATTGTTTTTCTTGTTGTTTGCTTATTTGGATGCATCTCTTTATGTGGTTATGGATGTGAATTTTCCATTTATGTAGACCGGAGTCGATGCACGAGTACAATCTAACGCCACATTCTCTGTATGCTGCCGTATCCGTGGGGCTGGAAACGGAAACCATTATATCGGTGTTGGATAAACTGTCCAAGACCAAGCTTCCTAAAGAAATTATTGATTTCATACATGCTTCTACTGCTAATTATGGCAAAGTCAAGCTCGTGCTCAAGAAGAATCGTTACTTTATCGAATCCTCATTTCCTGGGGCAAGTTGGTCATTGTTTTTGATGATTGCATGATTTATCGAAATTTATGGGTTATTTGGTATTCGTTATTTGTTGATGTCGATCGCTGCAGGTACTGAAGAAACTGCTGCAAGATGAGGTTATAGCTCGAGCTAGTATCGTTTCCGAGGTTTGTTTCATAATGTGAAATGAATTTGTTGATTTATTTTGTTTTACTGGCAGTTGAGGCGAAGTCATATTTCCCGAGTGATGTTATCTTCTCGCTTTTTATAGAATGTGCATGGAAGTGATGGATTTACAATCAGCAAAACTGCGGGTGAAATCGAAACCGGCCATGATGGTTTGCTTAAAGAAGCAGAATTGGCTGCTGCCGCCGAAGAGAAAGAAACCCATGCATTCGAAATCGACCCTGCTCAGGTGTTTTACTTTATTGTTGACTTCGTATTTCAAGTCCATTATTATTGCACGATATTTTTGAGGATACAATTTTAAGCCCGCATTTTTGTTCGAGCAATTCTATCTCATGACATCTTTCATGCAAACGAATCGGTGATGCTGGACCATAAGCTCCTTCGCTTATAGTTTGATGGAAATTTGATTCGGTTGCAGTTTCTCAGTCGTCGATCTTTACGAAATGTGATTGTGCTACATTTGACTATATCTTGCGTTGTACTTTTTGCATTGACAGGTTGAAAATGTGAAGCAACGATGCCTGCCTAATGCTTTAAATTATTCAATGCTAGAGGAGTACGATTTTCGAAATGACACTGAGTAACATTTTTCTCGACACTAATAAAAAAAGTGGCTTCCGATTAATGGAGGCAACTGAGTCCATATTATCCGGGCCTTGATATTATCTCGGTTGTTTTATTGTTCCTTTGATCTATAGGTCAATCCCGACCTCGACATGGAACTGAAGCCTCATGCACAGCCACGACCATATCAGGAAAAGAGTCTTAGTAAAATGTTTGGAAATGGTATGATCATGTATATTAAACCTATACATATTTATGTGTTTGTACATATATATCTTTTTTTTTTTTATGAATTGTCATTGTTGTTTTCTCTTGGAATGCAAAATGGTAATGCAGGTAGAGCGAGATCCGGCATTATTGTGCTACCTTGTGGTGCCGGAAAGTCTCTAGTAGGTGTTTCTGCAGCATGCCGGATAAAGAAAAGTTGCCTTTGTTTTTGGCAACAAATGCAGTTTCAGTGGATCAGTGGGCCTTTCAGTTCAAGCTTTGGTCGACCATACGAGATGAACAAATTTGACGTTTTACATCCGACAGGAAAGAGAGGTTCCGTGGGAATGCTGGAGTGGTTGTGACAACGTATAATATGGTTGCTTTTGGTGTTAAGCGGTCTGAAGAATCTAAAAAGATATTTGAAGAGATAAGAAACAGAGAATGGGGACTGCTGCTCATGGACGAGGTAATTATTAATTTCCTTATACGCAATAAGAGAAATGATTCTCCTCCGAGCAGGCCCCTGTGGTTCCTGCTCACATGTTTCGGAAAGTCATCAGTCTCACTAAATCCCACTGCAAACTGGGGCTTACTGGGACGTGCTTCGATTTCTTCTTCTTCTTTTCATCATTAGCTCTCAGCTGCCTCGTATGTAAATATGTAAATACTATTATGTAGCCACACTTGTGAGAGAGGATGAAAGAATTACGGACTTGAACTTCCTTATCGGTCCCAAGTTGTACGAAGCAAATTGGCTGGATCTAGTAAAAGGAGGGTTCATAGCAAATGTTCAGTGTGCCGAAGTATGGTGCCCGATGACAAAGGAGTTTTTTGCTGAATATTTGAAGAAAGAAAACTCCAAGCAGAAACAGGTTCGCTTATCTAACTTGTTCGCTTCAATTTGTTGGTCCTTAACGATTTTCGCTGTAACAGTTGTCTCTTGCATTTCAGGCACTTTATGTGATGAATCCTAATAAGTTCAGGGCGTGTGAGTTCCTCATACGATTCCATGAACAGGATCATGGCGACAAGATAATTGTCATTGCAGACAATCTTTTTGCATTAACCGAGTATGCAATGAAACTACGGAAACCTATGATCTACGGTGCTACCAGGTTGTTTTTTGAATCATCAACTGCTTCCCGTAGTCTGCCTTTTTCATATTGTCTTATATTTTTGACTTGCAATCTACCCGTGTCGGGCGCAGCCATCTCGAGAGGACAAAAATTCTCCTGGCTTTCAAAATTAGCCGTGATGTGAATACTATTTTTCTCTCATAGGTATTCAACACATTACATTTTACTTTCAGTTTCGATACTGTCTTGCAATATTGAGTGTTGTGAACCAATATTGTGCCCCATCAAAAAATCCGAGTCTTTATTATTGTTCACATCATCGGCTTTAAGCTGGTGAGGCTGATCCCGTTGTTTTATCAAGTGTTCCGAATTCTCCTTTACAACGTTTTACTTTCAGTCATGCGATTCTTTTGTTGTGTCCTATGAAAATGGTCTTTTGTGGCTTTTCGATCAACAGGTTGGCGATAATTCTATCGATATTCCTGGGGCTAATGTGATAATTCAGATTTCATCTCATGCCGGTTCGAGACGTCAAGAAGCCCAGCGATTAGGACGTATTCTAAAGGGCAAAGGCCAGTATTACAATTCAATTTTGCATCTTAAGTTTTCATCTTTGTTTTTCTAGTTGCTGAAATTTCGAATGGATCGACAGGGTAAAATCGAAGACGGGATGGCAGGTGGCAAAGAGGAGTATAATGCGTTCTTCTATTCCCTTGTTTCGACAGATACGCAGGTATACGCATATTTCCTTATGAGAACAATGACTATCCGTAAGCATATGTAATGTTCGGCCGATACTATTTGCAGGAAATGTACTACTCGACTAAAAGGCATCAATTCCTAATTGATCAAGGTTATAGCTTTAAGGTATGCCATTTATTGTCTTCGTTGCTCCAGCTTTTATCTGGTAACTTGTATCCTGTATGCACACTCGAGTTCGAATAATGTAAGAGTATTATATAATATTTTGATGTAATATTTTTTTAATAGGTGATAACAGGCTTGCCTCCACCTGATGCCGGTGCCGAGTTGAGTTACTACCATCTCGACGAGCAATTGGCCCTACTCGGAAAAGTGCTTATTTTTCCACTTTCTTCTAAAATTTTAAAGTAATCATGGAACTAGTGATCGTTAACAACTTTCTTTCATCGGGTCTTGACAGCAGGTGATGACGCAGTCGGTTTAGAACAGTTGGAAGAGGACAAAGATGATATAACCCTTCATAAAGCTCGGCGCTCGACGGGATCAATGATCGCAATGTCGGGTGCAAACGGAATGGTTTACATGGAATACAGGTACAATGTCTCGCATGTTTCCGGAGTTTGCATTAGAACACACTTTCAAGTTCCATTTAACCATCTCTGTACAAATCTCCTCTTTACAGCACGGGAAAGCATAAACTTCTCGGTGGACAGACTAAGAGCAAGCCGAAGGATCCGACGAAGCGTCATCAATTGTTCGAGAAACGCTACGGTTGAGACGGAGAACTGAACCGGGCAGAAAGTTGAGTTAGTATATTCATCTAAGGGTGATCCAATATATTTATTTGAGGTTTTATTTAAATTTAAATGTAGTTTTTTATAATATGAGTAAAAATCCCGAGAGAGTAATGAAAAGTCGAGATTCTTTTGGGTGTCAATTTCCCAGTCTCAGTCAATCAGATAATTGTCATTCGATGTGGGATTTGATGTTCAACCAGATACTGGCTGTCCAAGTCTATATGCTTTAGGTAAAGTTTATAAATACCGACTATAGGGTTATAGTCCCTTTTATTGAGTTTTTTAATTATTAAAAGATAAAAAATATCTTTTAATTATAAGGTGATATTATTTTATTAAATTTTTTATTATTAAAAATTATAAAATAATTATTTATTTATTTTTTATAAATTTGATTTTTTTATTAAAAAATGACGGTCGTCTAAATTGAATGTTGGTCTATTAAATAAAGATAAAAATATATTTTAATGATGTTTATTAATATTATTGTTTTTTAGTACTGATTCGTTGATGTAATGTTTAAAATTTGATTTAACGACATAATATAAATAGAGACTTAATCTATAAAATATAATTCAAACTATTCTAAGTGTAAAATTTTATAATATTTTAGTGAGTATGTCAAAATTCAGTTTATTCGATCGTCAAATTTTTGATAAAAAAATTTAAAATATATAAATAGGCATGTTACTATTCTATAATTTTTAATAATTAAATTTTAATAAAATAACAGCTTATACTTAATAAAGTAACATCACACTTTATAATTTACTTAGGGGATTATAAGCTTATTTTACTCCATAATTTAAAGCATTGAAGTTGAACTAGTAAATGTCTGCTTTAAATCAATCACGAAATTTATGTTTGATTAGAGAGATGGTCAGCTCAAATGAATACACTGAACTTGGAAGTTTTACGTACGGTTTAGCATTTATATTCGTTCTTTTCCTTATTCCCAAAATAGAATACATTTTCACAATCCTCCCATGCGAATATATAGTACGAAAATAATATGCATTGACACATATTACAATATATATATATATATATATATATATATATATATCTGGAAACATATTCAAAAATATTTTTTACACATATTAGTCGTGGTTCTGTTGTGCTGCGGGTGATTTTAGAATGAAACTGAAAATATGATAAAAATTATAATATTTTAGGTTGATATTAATTAGAATATTATATTTTTATTAATATTTTTAATTAAATTTAAAATATTACGAATAATATAATATTTTTGATTGTCAATTGATAATTGATAATATTAGGAAGTGGTTAATATTTTCGGTTCAATAAAAAATATTAAAAAAATAACTTTTTAAATTACGTTCAATCTAAAATATTATGATTTTTATCACATTTTCAATTACGCTATAAAATCGTTGTATTTGAGATTTAAATTAAGATACCATTATTACACTTCTCCATATTAGGGGGTGTTTGGATTAAGGAATATGAGATTCCCATAGAAATGGAATCTACAATCTAATGTTTGGTTGGCTGGGAATCTCATTCCCGGTAATATTTTATTACCAATAGTATATTTTTTGGGTATATTACCGGGAATGTCATTACCTCCATTTCCTTAGATATTATGACATTACCGACGTTTTGGACAAAAATGCACTTAAATTTTTTTTTCTTTCAAAAATATCCTTCTTCTGATATAAAAATTCTACGAAAGGTTAAATTACAAATTTATCCTTAAACTATTTAGATTTACAAAAAAAATCTATAATTAAAATTTTATATGTAGTTCATGGGTTAAAATAAATTTTACCATTTCATTAAACCTTTTTATATTTTCAGTTTTGTAAAAAAATATATATATATTTTATGAATTTAAATTTTTTTAAAAAAAATATAAATATTTTTCAACTAGTTAAAAAGATAAATATATAATAAGGACAATTTGGTCAAATATATATATTTCAATAATCTTTTATTCCTTTAACCAATCACAGTAATCTTACATTCATGCTAAACCAAACACAATAATCTTACATTCCTACTAAACCAATCAAACACAAAATACAACATTCTCAATAATTCTATTCCCTTGTAATCTTACATTTCCACTGATAATCTTACATTCTCACCGATAATCTTACATTTTCACTAGTAATCTTACATTCCGTGAACTAAACGCACCTTTAATGTTTTGTGCCAGATGAATATATATATATATACAAGGGAGAGAACGACGGATTGCTCGAAATTGATTTTAAATTTTATTATCAATTGAGATTAAACTAATATATGAGAAATTATTAACAATTCAAAAGTCGCAATATTTATCACTGATCACCTTATTTAATATGAAATAAATTATTTTATTTTATTTTATTTTATAATTTTACATTAAATTTTTGAGTTTTCTTATTATCACTTTACGATTACAATATTTTTTTTTCCTGAAAATCATCCGTAGCTGAAACAAATGCATTCTTCAGAGAAAATAGAACTTCAGAAGCGGCCATGTTGATGGTATCCAAACTGATGTAAGCTGAAACTGTTCATAAATGTTCCTTTTGCCATTATTTCATCTCCCACCTCAGGCAATGTCTGAAAAAATTAATTCTATTAATAGAAAATTTGAATAATTCATGATTTAGATGAAAAATGAAGAAGTGAAATAGTACCCATGATTCATACTGATGTTCATCTCTGGTTGAACATGCAGCTTTCGGAATCTCGGCAGTTTCATCGTTACGCGCGAATCGGCCACGTATACGGGGAAGGTTGTCGGCTACCGTTTTCCGGCATGCATACTTTACATCACCATTGTTGGAAAAAAAAAGAACAAACAAACAAATCATGTTTAGAAGTTCAAGAACACAATCGAACGAATTGAGACAAAACGCAATGACAAACCTTAATTGTTTTGTTGAAGTTTCTCCGATTACGTTTTGCTCTGTACTTTGAAATCCGCTCTTGTCTCTCTGCTGGGCTGTAACGTCCTACTTTAAACCCAGGTAATTCCTCCATGAACGAGTTCTTCATTACCGGAATTGTTGAGAAAAAAAGGTTTAAGATTCTTTCGAAACAGAGCAGAACAGAGGAATAGATGAAAAAAACAAGGGATGAAACGAACCTCGGAATCTCCATTGTTGAAGACATTCGTCATTTGTCCAGAGAAAAAGTTGTTCTCCGGCAAGCTTAAAGTTTGTGAATTTTCTACATTTTCGTCATGGTAAACAGTACCGATATCCACCTTCGATTCTTCCTTGTTCACTTCCAAACAATCCAACCCGTAGAAATCCTGGTACCCTTTGTCAGAATTTCCACTAAACGACGGAGATTGAAACTGGCTTGCTTGATAAAGGCCGCGATTTTCAAGCTGGTCCGTCGTAGGGGATGGAGGAAGCGAAAACCCAGAAACCGATTGGTCTGGGTTTTGTTGTTGGTTCCCATTGCTGTTCAACAAAGCTTGAAGATCATAACCAGATGAAGAAGAAGAGTCACAAGGAAGATCATCAAACAGTAAGCCATAATCAATCGTTCCCATGAATCCCATTTGAAGAATGTTGAAGGTCAGAAATCAAAATCACAATTGGAAAAGAAAAAAACAGAGAAAATGTTGTGATTTTGGGCAGTGAAACGGACAGAAAGCACGACAAAGTGACACGCTGAGGAGCTTAGTTTGTGTTATTAGAAAGTGTTTTACATGGAAGAAGACGACAAAGACAGAGTCTGGCTCTTCAAACTATATATAAATATATATTTATTATATATACTTGGCTTCAGAACCCGTTCCAAGTAGCCACAAGGATCCGACTAAGTTTAGTCTCGAATCAGGTCAAATCATTTTTTATGGATAATTTTTTTTTGGTATTATTTTTTCATCCATAAAATTAAAATTCGATATTTATTTTAAATAAATCAAATAATATAGGAATTATTATTTCAGTCCAATGATAAAATTTTGTTAAAACCAAAAGTTAGGTTAAAGATTTGTTAAGCTTAGATTCCGTACGATACGAAGATGTAACATCCAAACTCCTCCTCTTAGTCAAAATAAAATAAAGGGTAAAAGTGTACAAATGACCCATGATTATAGAGTGTTATTTTGTTGAGTCTCTCAACTATTAAAAGTTATAAAATGATTATCTGACTATATTTTTTAAGTCATCTAACTACTAAAAATTATAAATGGTCACCTAACTATTCATATGTTTCAAATTATTCATTTTTTGTTAAAAATTGACGATCATCTGAGCTAGACGTTAACATACTGATTGGAATATGATAAAATCATATTTTAGTGATGTTTACTAGCATCATCGCTGCTTTTAAGCACTGACTTGATGACATAATATTTCAAACAGTTGATAGATATCAAAATATAAACGAAGAGTCGTATTTCAAACAGTTGATAGATGTCAAAATATAAACGAAGAGTCGATTCAAAAATATACAGCTCAAACGATTTTGAGATCATATTTTTATCATATCACAGTCAACGAGTTAACTTCCAACTAAAACGATCATTGATATTTTAACGAAAAATGACGAGTTTAGAACATATGAATAGTCGAATGTTCATTTGGTAACTTTTAATAATCGAAAAACTCAACAAAATAATATCCTATAGTTGATGAACCATTTTATAACTTTTAATAATTAAATGTCCTAATAAAATAACATCCTATTTCCATCAGTCAACTAATCCACTAAAATCACATAGTACCAATGGCAAGTATATAAGAGTAATTTCACCTAAGAAAACTTGAATTATATATATAGGTAGGATCATGTTACATAGTGTAAAATTCTTTTAGTTTTACATAGAATTAGGATTGTTAGATGAGTGAAAATAGATGGATGAGATTAACATTAAGAAATAAGAAGATATTCACTGGGGAAAAACAATAAGTTAATCTTAATCATATATTTTCACTTATCCAACGGTTCTAAATCTGTGTAAAACTAAAGAGTTTTATATTGTATATATGGATCTTAACCTCTATATATATATATATATATATATATCCCTCCTTCTATTCATTCAAAAAAAATTCTACTTTATTCTTTAAAAAAATTTGAAAAAAAACTATATTCTATTCTTTCAATTTCGATGGTGAAATTTGTGTTGAATAATTCTAAGAGTAAAAAAGAATGAACTTTGACTACCATCTTTTCTTATGTAACCTAAACTAAAACTATGTTTGAGCTTTAATTGGAAGTTTGCCACCTGGAGAAATTGTTGCAGTAGTCATTTAGGTCAAAGACAATTTTTGTCATCAATTTGTATAGCGGTATCCAAAGCTTCTTCTGGTTCTTAACGCTATGTTTGGTAATAATTTTAAGGATTAACATAAAATTAAATATTTAAATTATATTACGATCGTAACCGTTTTTCGGTGGAACAATCGTTTTTTGAAATTTTAAAAAAAAATCATTTTTTAAGACAAAAACTGGTATGCGTTTACAAAGATTCAATTAAAACGGGTTCGAGAGTCGTTTACACATGAGGAAGGATTAGCACCCCACAACGCTCAAAAATTGATATTGTGTCAATTACACGTTGTCGTAATAGTAAAAATTCTGAATTGAATATAAGATTAATTTATGAATTATTTATTGAAATTTAATTAATTGCTTCGAATTAGTAATTTAAAGAAAATCTTTTAACTAAAAAATCTTGAAATTTGATATCCTCCGTCGGGAAAGCTATTTAAACTATTTCTCATTCGTAAAAAAATATTTCTCCTTAGTGATAAAACACAAATCAAATATAAATTGAAAATTGACGTTTTGCGTAAAAAATAAAAATAAATTAATAGAACCACATTGACTCATTCACATAAAAATATTTAATTAATAAAATAATATATGAAAAATTACCATGCAATATGGCATCTTTACACAAAAATTACATTCATATTTTATAACTATATATTATAACTTATACATATATATTAATGTGTAATGAACCAATATGACTTAAAAATAAAAACATACCACATCAAACTACAAATTTTAAAAAAAACTATACAAATTAAAATATTGATTAAATATCTTTACTATTTTAAATACAAACCAGACAATAATTAAAGTGAAAATACTAGAATTATACTATAAAATGAAACTGACACAAAACAAAACACCATTATAAAGGACTAACATCGAAATAAACCCTAAACATGAGTATGACTAAAAAGTAACATTCAAAAATTTAGAATTCTAATATCTAAAAAATTAAATATGTAACATTTGGGACTGAAATTAAATACGCATAAAATAAAGTTACAAAATTAAAAACATAAAACATTCGATTTAGGGACCAAGTTAAAATGTACGTAGAATATGAAGGTAAAATTAAAAGGTTCAAGAAACATGAATTTTTATGACGAAAATGAACTAATCCTAATAAATGCGTGACTACCTAGGAAATAAACCCATTTGCATACACAAGTTTATAATACAAAGTTTCAAAAATAACCTGATCAATGTATAAATAAGTAAATTTAAATTAACAAATCTAGGACTAACATGGAATACGTATTAACTTAGGAGCCATAAACAGAAACTTCAGAAATCAACTTGAGGACCAAAACACAAATAAAAGCTAAAAATAAAGGGATTTAATGACAATTTTACCCTAAAGACTCGGTGACTAAAAGCTAATTTACCTAAAATTTATAATATAAAACCTAATTAAAACTAAACCTAGACTAACCTAAACATAAACACACAACCGTTCTCTCTCTCTACTCCCCCTATCTTCTTCTTCGACTTCTCCCCCTCAACGCGAAGGGCTGCTATGACCTGAACCAAGACCACCAGACTGACCACTGCAAGCTTCAACCGGTGCTAATCCCCAACCAAAACAGACTACAGGATGACCTCGAATAACCCGAGCCTACATTTCTCCTCCTCTTCTCTCTTCTCTAACAGCCGTTCTGAACCCCGATGAAGGCTCTAGACCACCGACGAAAACTTGAAACAGAGCTAGGTAAAATGAAACTAATTTCCTCTTCTATTTCTATATTGTTTTTTTTAGTTTTTGAAATAATACATGCTTATTCAAATAAACATAAAAACTAAAGCAGAAATCTAAAGAAAACCATAGGAAATGTCTTTTTCTTGCAGTGCTTTTTTTGAACAGAATATGGAAGAGCTTACCATATTTTCTTTTTTTTCATCAAGGAAACCCATGTTACAATGCTTGAACCGAATCCCCCAGGGAAAGAACTTCACCCCATTACAATGAATCCTTAAAAATGTAATGCTCTACTCTCTGTTGTCGATGCTTTTTCCTCCCCCTTGAATGATTGTTTGCATGTCATTTAATAGGCTCTTTGGGTGGAAGATAATTCGGTATGGTGGTACCGAATTTTCAAGATTTTATTTTATTTTTCTAATGGATTTGATGGTAGTGGATTTCGGTGGAAGAGTAGGTTTGTATTTTTATGTTTAGTGGTTGATAATGGTTGATTTGTGGATGGTGGATGCGTTGGAGGATGTGGGTTATGGGTTGTCTTCACGTGGAGAGAAAATGACACTAATAGATAGTGGAGCATGATGTGGGGGTATGGGCCTAGTAAAAAAATTGTGCTCACAATTACTATTTTATTTAGATATTTAAACTATTTTTGATCAATTTAAATGTCTTTCTCCCTCATGTCCCTTCTCCCCTTCCTTTCCTTTTATCCAATATTAACATTTGATAATGACGGCAGGAATGATTTCAAAATTAGTGACGGTGGTTTTGTAACCCCCTAGACCCGGCCTATGCGTTTCGACTAAGTCTAGTGGATCACATTATAATTATTAAAGACATTTTTCGCAACCGTTATTCCATCAATATAAAATCACATTATAAAAACATGAAATTATAAACAATTTATACTATCAAAATCCAACTTGTAAATATAGTACAAATAAATAATAATTTAATTTAAAACATGTCTTCAAATTCAAAAATCACAATGAACCGAGCAGTAGTAGCAAAAGTGTTATCATTATAAAATCCGATATTTTAAAATAAGGTCCATGTCACCAAAATAAAGTAAATTTGCCAGATAAAAACATTACAATCTGATTTACTTCAAGAGATATGTTGATCCTCCAAGTGCTCGAACCAAGGTATCTACCCAACAGTATCTGAAAGGGGAAAACATTTTCAAAAGGTGAGCTAGGCTCAGTGTGTCCCAACATTTCCATAAAATCACAATAGGTACAAATCATATTCCAGTAATCTCACAAATTCGTAAAAGAGTTTAACTTTTTGAAAATCATAGTTTAAACCCTTTTCTGGTACACCATCAGTAGTTCCCAAAATTATTTCCATATAGCTTAATTTATGCACATAGCAAAAAGAAAGCCGACTTAAGGATAGGCTCTGAAGCTTGTATCCTTAAGCCCAAGTCAATAAGTCCATATAGCTTACCCTAAGCACACAGCAAGGAAAGCCGACCTAATGAAACATCTTGGGGCCCTCAAGAGTCACATTAGGCCCAGTTAGCTTGATCAGAGCTATTCCATCGTATTTCAATTCCAAAATTCAATTGCACCGTGACATAAACTCCATAAATCCAAAAAGCATGGTAATCATATACCATTTCAAAACAAAAATTAGATAGCAGCCATATTCCATAAATTGTCACATTAAATTGGTGCATCCATAAAACAATAGCCAATGAATTCGGTGTACCACGTATTAAAAACCAATAAAACAGTTCAATAACAAGTAGGGAACACACCTCGACAATAGATTCAAATAACAAATCTACTGATTGCTGGTTTCACCACGCTCTGCTACAGTTTTCGAACGGGTAAATACTGGCACACGTGGTTTAACTGATCTAGAAGAGCTGGGTCGAGCTGTCGAACGATCCGGAGAGTCTCTTGTACCTTCAAACAATAATATTTATCAGTCTCAAATCCTATTTAATTGTTCAAAGCTAAACTTCTTAAGTATATACGTATTTTTAGGGTTTGACTATCAATTTGAGGTATTTCGAGTCTGAATTTGGCCAAAAGGATTACGGAATCGGAATCAGGGCGTCGAAAAACATAAAGTATGACTTTTTGAAAATTCAAATTCTTGGTCAAAGTCAAAGTCAACCACTTTGACCGTAGATTTGGAGACCTTCGGATTCGAATTTGACAAAACGGACCACGGAAACGGATTCGGCACGTCGAAAACTATCAGGATAGGTATACTCGGAAAAGATTAACGGTCGTTTAATGCTCGGTCAAAGCCATTTTAAGTTTTGGTCAAAGAAAGTCAACGGTCAACGGTCAACGGTCAACGGTCGGGTCGGGTCGGGTCAACGGTCGGGTCGGGTCGGGTCAACGGTCGGGTCGGGTCGGGTCAACGGTCGGGTCGGGTCAGACCGGTCAAACCGGTCAGAACCGGTTGAAAACCGGTTAAACCGGTTTCCAGCAGCCACTCGCCCTGCGGCGGCGCGTGTGCGCGTGAGGCGTCCTCCGGGGCCCTAAAAATCCCGGAAAAATTTCTAAAAATTATTTTGAGCGATTTCAAGATACTTACAACCATCGGTTCAAATTTTTGAACGGCGGAGAGCTCGATTTCAAATCGGCCGAATCTTTGACTGCACCACCTCCTCACGCGCCGCCGTCTACGGCGGACAAGGTTGACACCGGTGAACTCGGAACGGCACAAGGAACACGATGGTGCGGGAGGTGTCGTAAACGGAGCAACGATCAGCGGTGAATTTAAGATTTCCTCGGCGATAGAGCTAACAAAACCGTCGCTACTTTGACTGGAAATTCCCGACGTTTGGCCGCGTTTCGCTTCAATTAATTTGAAGGGTTTGTTCCTCGCTCGATGATGAACACAACGGTGGTTTCAAAACAACGATCAGAATTCGGACGACGTCGGAATCGGCTTTGAAGTAGAGTGTGGGAGGAGGAATTTCACAATTGTTTTCTGTTTTGAAAACAGAAAACCATTCATACGCTTAAATGAAATTTTCTGCCGACACTAAAAGGAGTAATGCAGGGCTTGGTCCCTGAATTTCCTTTAACTTCTAAAATGGCCTACAATTTTGAAAACTTTCGATTTAATCCTCAAATTTTGCCAAATTACTTAATTAAATTTTTTTTTCTCTAAATTTTATTCCGGGTTGTTACAATTCTCCCCCTCTACAAGAAATTTCGTCCTCGAAATTTACCTTATGAGAATAGTTGAGGAAACTGAGCCTCCATTGACTCCAATGTCTCCCAAGTAGCTTCTGAGGGGCCTCGATTACTCCACTGAACTTTGACCATTGGAATTCGCCTATTCCGAAGAACTCTTTCATCTCTTTCTAAAATCTGAATGGGCTCCTCCTCATATGACAAATCAGGTCTTAGCTCTACTTCTTCAACCTGAATAATGTGACCTGGATCTGGACGGTATCTCCTCAACATTGATACATGAAAACATCATGAATACGACTTAACTCAGAAGGCAACTCAAGCTGATATGCTACAGGTCCTACCCTCTTCAAGATACGAAATGGTCCAATAAATCTTGGACTTAATTTACCCTTACGCCCGAATCTCAATACTTTCTTCCAGGGTGAAACTTTCAAAAAGACCCGATCTCCCACTTCAAACTGTATATCCTTCCTTCTTTGATCTGCATAAGATTTCTGCCTATCAAATGCCTCTTTCAGACGGTCACGGATTAATCTGACTGTGTCCTCCATCTCTCGCACTAACTCAGGTCCCAACGTTTTCCTATCACGCAACTCAGTCCAACAGATCGGAGTGCGACATTTACGCCCATAGAGTGCTTCATAGGGTGCCATACGAATACTGGTCTGATAACTGTTATTGTAAGCAAATTCAGCCAACGGCAAAAAGTTCTCCCAACTACCATGAAAATCGATTATGCAACCCCGCAACATATCCTCCAGAATCTGAATTACTCTCTCAGATTGACCATCAGTTTGTGGATGAAAGGATGTACTATAATCCAATCTTGTTCCCAAAGCCGTATGTAACGCCTTCCAAAATCTCGAAGTAAATCTCGGATCTCGATCAGAAATAATAGACAATGGAATACCATGCAATCTGACAATCTCTGAAATATACAATCTTGCCAGCTTATCCAAAGTATAATTTACTCGCACAGGAATGAAGTGAGATGACTTTGTAAGTCTGTCAACAATCACCCAAACTGAATTTTTTTTCAAAGGAGTCATAGGCAAGCCAGTAACAAAATCCATAGTAATACGCTCCCATTTCCATTCAGGAATCTTGATAGGCTGTAACAAACCTGATGGATGTTGATGTTCTGCGTTAACTTGCTGACAAGTCAAACACCTAGCCACAAAGTCAGATATGTCTTTCTTCATACCAGTCCAATAATACCTCTCTCTCAAATTCCGGTACATCTTATCTCCTCCGGGGTGCATAGCATATGGACTACTGTGAGCCTCAGTAAGGATAGTCTGCCTCAATTCAGCGTCATCAGGCACACAATATCTACCTTTAAGCATAAAACTTCATCCTGATCAATTGCGTAATCTGTGTTTGTCCCCTGCTCTACTTGCTCAAAGATGGAAAGCAAGGAGCTATCAAGGGGCTGCTTAGCTTTGATCTCATCAACCAAGGTCGGCTTAACTTGCAATTCTGCTAACAAAGTGACATCGTCATATAAATTCATCTTGGCCATTAAAGAACTCAACTCTGATACCGTATTTCGACTCAAAGCATTTGCTACAATGTTAGCTTTACCAGGGTGGTAATCAATCACGCAATCATAATCCTTTAGAAGCTCTAACCAGCGACGCTGTCTCAAATTAAGTTCCTTCTGGGTCAGAAGATACTTTAAGCTCTTATGATCTGTGAAAATGTAACACTTCTCTCCATAAAGATAGTGTCTCCATATCTTCAAGGCAAAAATTACTGCTGCCAACTCTAAATCGTGAGTAGGATAATTACACTCATGCGGTCGCAGCTGACGGGATGCATAAGCCACCACCTTACTTTCCTGCATTAAAACACAACCAAGTCCTGAATGTGAAGCATCACTATACACTGTAAAATTCTTCCCGGACTGTGGTTGAATCAACACCGGTGCTTGAGTCAAAACCGCCTTTAATTTCTCAAAGCTCTCCTGTTGTGCCTCACCCCAGTCAAACGACACATTCTTCCTTAACAACTTTGTCAAAGGAGAAGCAATGATCGAAAAACCCTCAACAAAACGTCGATAATAACCAGCCAAGCCCAAGAAACTGCGGATTTCAGATACGTTCTTAGGTCGTTTCCAATTCATAATAGCCTCTATCTTGCTGGGATCAACCTGAACACCTCGCGCAGAAATAATATGCCCCAGAAATGACACTTCTTGAAGCCAAAACTCACACTTGCTTAGTTTGGCATATAGACGATGCTCTCTCAAAGTCCGCAGAACGATCTTCAAATGCTCGTCATGCTCTGCCTCCGTACGAGAATAGATCAGAATATCGTCAATGAAGACCACCACAAATTGATCCAAATATGGTCGGAACACCCGATTCATCAAATCCATAAAAGCTGCAGGAGCGTTCGTCAAACCAAAAGGCATCACTAAAAATTCATAATGACCATATCTAGTGCGAATGGTCGTTTTTGCAACATCAGATCCTTTAACTTTCAATTGATAATACCCCGAACGAAGATCAATCTTAGAGAATACAGTAGCTCCTCGCAATTGATCAAATAAGTCATTATCCTGGGTAATGGGTATTTATTCTTGACCGTCATCTTGTTCAATTTCCGATAGTCAATACATAATCTTAGCGACCCATCCTTCTTTTTCACGAATAGAACTGGAGCTCCCCATGGTGAAGTACTATGTCGGATAAATCCTCGATCGAATAATTCTTGCAATTGGACTTTCAACTCCTTAAGTTCCTTTGGAGCCATACGATAAGGTGCCATAGAAATAGGTGAAGATCCTGGATAAGTCTCAATCTCGAACTCTACCTCTCTATCAGGAGGTAACCCAGGCAACTCCTCCGGAAAAACATCAGGAAACTCGCTAACTGTACGAATCTCCTCGATCGTGGACAATGCACCTTTGGTGTTCAAAATACAAGCAATGAAGGTCTCATATCCCTTTCGGATCATACGATCAATTTCCATCACTGAAACTATATTGGAGAGATAGCCACGCCGTTCCCCAATTAACACAACAGTCCGACCATCTGAAGTCTTCAGAGTAGCCCGCTTGTATTCGCAATCCAGCTTTACCTTGTGTTTATTCAACCAATCCATTCCAAGAATTAGATCAAACTCCTCTAGAGGAAGCTCCATAAGATCAGCGAGAAAAATTTCTCCCTGAACCTCGAGAGGGCAACGCCGAAATACTTTATTCACTAATACTGCTTGTCCTACTGGACTCGTAACTGTAACAGTATTTTCAGTGTTCTCTATCGGAATCTGAAGGTTTCGAGATACTGAGCTCGATACATAGGAGTGAGTGGAGCCATTGTCAGTAATGCAAAGTATGGGATAGAATAAATAGTAAATGTACCTGCAATAACCTCAGGCTCATCTCTGTCATCACGACGTCTAGTTGCATAAACCAAAGCTGGCTGTCTAGCCTCAGAAGCTGTTGGCCCTCTATTTTGCTGAGGTCGGGCTCTACTGTCTGTCCTGGACGCTGATCCTCGAGTCTTTCCTTGACTACGATCTCTAATTGGGGTCTGTACTGTAGTCTGCGAACGCACAGGAGTTTGGGTAGTGGTCTGCTCAAACGAAACTAACTGAGGACAATCCCTCCGATAATGACCACTAGATCCACACTGATAGCAAAGACCCATCTTCTTACGACACTCTCCTGAGTGTTGTTTACCACAATACTCACAAAGGGGCCCATTATAATACGACGAGGAACCGCCTCGACTGACAGCTAAAGGTGAGGATGCTGCAGGCCTGAAACGTGTATTGCTTCTCTGAGGAGCTGAAGTACGAGTCCTCTTTCCGGACTGTGCTGATGACTCCATCGGGCCTGAAAATTTCTTAGATCGATCTTGATCAACACGCTCTCTACCAGAAGCTAAAAACTCCACCTCTTCCGCATCTTTGGCTCTGCCCACCAGCACATCAAATATCTCATCCTGATGGGTTACAACTTGCCTACGCAGCTCGTATCTGAGTCCAAGGGCAAATTTACGACATCGATCTCTCTCCGTAGGTACCATACTGAATCCATACTTCAGCAATTTCAGGAACTCGATCTCATATTCAGAAACAGTCATGTCTCCCTGAACCAGGTCTTGAAACTGTTGTCGTCTGAGCTAAGTAGCGCTCTCCCAGAAAACGGCTCCGAAAGCGATCCTTAAAGAAATTCCAGGTCAAACGATCGGTAGGAACACTACTGGTCACTGACTCCCACCAAGTGTAGGCATTGCCATCTAACATCGCCACAGCACCCTGATATCTCTTAATTGAGTCCAAACCCAACTGATCCATGCGTCTCTCTGTATCCTGGAGCCAATCCTCAGCTTCAGTAGGAGCTCCACCTATCTGTCCCCCAAAAGTTCTAACTCCATTGGCAATCAAAGTCTGCGAAATAGGAACCTCAGATACAACACCAGTAGCTCTGACTGCTCCTTGTATTAACTGCAGAAATTGTCTACCAAAATTCTCATCCAAAGCAACTCCGGTAGACTCTAACTCAATATCGGGCTCCTATTATCGGTGTAGTCATGCCAATACCAGCGGCAGAAGGCAGATCCGTTGGGGTCGTAGGAGCATGATCACCTATCGGAGGTGGGGGATCTACCCGTATCTCATCGATCGGATCTGCGAATCTAGCCACTCGACTCGTCCACGGCTAGTTCGACGACTACGTCTAGCACTCATTTTGATGGATCTCAAGTTTACTACAGAAGATAAAACTTAGGGTTAGATAAGCACTTGGAGTCTCAAACATAGTTAAAATCTTAATAACTTTGTGACATGGCCTTAGTAACTCGTTTGTAAAATATTTCAAAACCGTATTTCAATGTGGACTCATACACAGTCCGAGGGTTAAAAACCAAAAGCTCGGATACCAATAAATGTAACCCCCTAGACCCGGCCTATGCGTTTCGACTAAGTCTAGTGGATCACATTATAATTATTAAAGACATTTTTCGCAACCGTTATTCCATCAATATAAAATCACATTATAAAAACATGAAATTATAAACAATTTATACTATCAAAATCCAACTTGTAAATATAGTACAAATAAATAATAATTTAATTTAAAACATGTCTTCAAATTCAAAATCACAATGAAACCGAGAAGTAGTAGCAAAGTGTTATCATTATAAAATCCGATATTTTAAAATAAGGTCCATGTCACCAAAATAAAGTAAACTTGCCAGATAAAAACATTACAATCTGATTTACTTCAAGAGATATGTTGATCCTCCAAGTGCTCGAACCAAGGTATCTACCCAACAGTATCTGAAAGGGGAAAACATTTTCAAAAGGTGAGCTAGGCTCAGTGTGTCCAACATTTCCATAAAATCACAATAGGTACAAATCATATTCCAGTAATCTCACAAATTCGTAAAAGAGTTTAACTTTTGAAAATCATAGTTTAAACCCTTTTCTGGTACACCATCAGTAGTTCCCAAAATTATTTCCATATAGCTTAATTTATGCACATAGCAAAAAGAAAGCCGACTTAAGGATAGGCTCTGAAGCTTGTATCCTTAAGCCCAAGTCAATAAGTCCATATAGCTTACCCTAAGCACAGCAAAGGAAAGCCGACCTAATGAAACATCTTGGGGCCCTCAAGAGTCACATTAGGCCCAGTTAGCTTGATCAGAGCTATTCCATCGTATTTCAATTCCAAAATTCAATTGCACCGTGACATAAACTCCATAAATCCAAAAAGCATGGTAATCATATACCATTTCAAAACAAAAATTAGATAGCAGCCATATTCCATAAATGTCACATTAAATTGGTGCATCCATAAAACAATAGCCAATGAATTCGGTGTACCACGTATTAAAACCAATAAAACAGTTCAATAACAAGTAGGGAACACACCTCGACAATAGATTCAAATAACAAATCTACTGATTGCTGGTTTCACCACGCTCTGCTACAGTTTTCGAACGGGTAATACTGGCACACGTGGTTTAACTGATCTAGAAGAGCTGGGTCGAGCTGTCGAACGATCCGGAGAGTCTCTTGTACCTTCAAACAATAATATTTATCAGTCTCAAATCCTATTTAATTGTTCAAAGCTAAACTTCTTAAGTATATACGCATTTTTAGGGTTTGACTATCAATTTGAGGTATTTCGAGTCTGAATTTGGCCAAACGGATTACGGAATCGGAATCAGGGCGTCGAAAAACATAAAGTACGACTTTTCGAAAATTCAAATTCTTGGTCAAAGTCAAAGTCAACCACTTTGACCGTAAATTTGGAGACCTTCGGATTCGAATTTGACAAAACGGACCACGGAAACGGATTCGGCACGTCGAAAACTATCAGGATAGGTATACTCGGAAAAGATTAACGGTCGTTTAATGCTCGGTCAAAGCCATTTTAAGTTTTGGTCAAAGAAAGTCAATGGTCAACGGTCAACGGTCAACGGTCAGGTCGGGTCGGGTCAACGGTCGGGTCGGGTCGGGTCAACGGTCGGGTCGGGTCAGACCGGTCAAACCGATTCAGACCGGTCAAACCGGTTCGAACCGGTTGAAACCGGTCAAACCGGTCAGAACCGGTTGAAAACCGGTTAAACCGGTTTCCAGCAGCCACTCGCCCTGCGGCGGCGCGTGTGGCGCCCTCCGGGGCCCTAAAAATCCCGGAAAAATTTCTAAAAATTATTTTGAGCGATTTCAAGATACTTACAACCATCGGTTCAAATTTTTGAACGGCGGAGAGCTCGATTTCAAATCGGCCGAATCTTTGACTGCACCACCTCCTCACGCGCGCCGTCTACGGCGGACAAGGTTGACACCGGTGAACTCGGAACGGCACAAGGAACACGATGGTGCGGGAGTGTCGTAAACGGAGCAACGATCAGCGGTGAATTTAAGATTTCCTCGGCGATAGAGCTAACAAAACCGTCGCTACTTTGACTGGAAATTCCCGACGTTTGGTCGCGTTTCGCTTCAATTAATTTGAAGGGTTTGTTCCTCGCTCGATGATGAACACAACGGTGGTTTCAAAACAACGATCGGAATTCGGACGGTGTCGGAATCGGCTTTGAAGTAGAGTGTGGGAGGAGGAATTTCACAATTGTTTTCTGTTTTGAAAACAGAAAACCATTCATACGCTTAAATGAAATTTTCTGCCGACACTAAAAGGAGTAATGCAGGGCTTGGTCCCTGAATTTCCTTAACTTCTAAAATGGCCTACAATTTGAAAACTTTCGATTAATCCTCAAATTTTGC